>NW_006800273.1:373362-427501 GCF_000485575.1 Poecilia formosa
TATATATATATATATATATATATGAATCCTAACTATTGTTGTAACACTTTTAAACCACTCCACATTCCACACTGTTTGATTCTGTAAAAGATGCTGATTTAAAGCTGCACACTGCAGACCTTGTGATGGATCACAGCTTTTAGGACACGTGTCCTTTTTGGGCTCACTGCAGCTCTAAGTAAACGTCAGCTGATAAAAAAAATTAAAAAAAACAAAAAAAAAACACTATTGTGCAATGAAAATGGTAAACGTTTGCACAAGTTTAATTTTTGAATCAAACTGTTGAGCCAGAACAGTGTTTTGTATATCGATTTGAAAAAACATTTTGCAGAAATGTGTGTGTGTACTTACCCAGACATCAGTTTTATATCATGTTACATAACCCTGCCATACTGTTGTATTTAAAACCCCTAATTCTATCTCACCTCAGTATAAATATGTAAAAAAAAAAAAAAAAAAAAAGACTAGGAGTTCATTACACCTCATGTTCCATGATTAGGTCATTTAAACTTGTTTGTTGACCATTGAACATCCTGATAGCTGTAGTTATTTCTCTGTTTGAACAGGGCAACATAATAAAAACTCACCGCCTGCATACATTACAGCCAGCATGATGGAGGAAATCCATGCTATTTCACTGTAGCTGGCCCCCAAGTCTTCTTTGATCGGCTTGAAGAAAATGGACAGGGCTTTGGGAGTGGAATATGCGAATCCAATGGAAATGTGGGCACCGAGCACCACCATCCAGCCCCAGCCCCCGTCCACAGGCTTGGGACCCAACACATCTGCCGGCGCAGGCGGCATCTTTCTGTTCTGAGTGGATGACATTAATGAGTTGTCAAAGAACAAACACAAATGGAGCTAAAGCAAGGTCTTCCTTTAAAAGAGAATAATTTAAAAATAATAAAACCCAAGAATCTGTCTCTATGATAAAATAGGATACAATTGAAAATGTGCTTAAGCTAACAAACCATGTATCATCGCTTGAGTTCTGCTCTGCTTTCTCCATTTTAGGATGCGGGCTTGAATCTTTGCTCTAAACTTCTTCAAAAGTTTATTCCTGACCCGTCTACTTTGTTCCTTGGTCTTTGTGAGGCTGTCTGTTCAACCCTGTCAATCAGATGGCAGCTCAAAATGAGCCGCTTTCTACCAGACGTGTTATTAATGTTTAACAGGAGTTCTCCTTTCCACTGTCACCACATACATGCTCAGTATGACCGATTGTTGCAAAGCTAACGGCATATTTCTGTCAACGGTCCCCATTTAGAATGAGTTAAAAAGGATGTTAATCTGATCTGTTGCGCCTTCTTTTATTTATGTGCAACAATAGAATTAATTTTCTAACTCCAAGGCCCTCACAGAACAGCTGCATGTACACAGACATTAAATTAAGCAAAGTTAGACTCCATTTACTAGCTAGGCGACTTCTGAATGCAACTGTGCATGTGCACACCACACTTTTCAGACGCACTTGGGGGAAAAAAATCTACAAAGGAACCAACAAAGTTGACTGGGTTGTTGTAATGTCACGAAACGTCGATATTTAACGCACTGAAACATCTAATGGTGGATTCTGTTAAAAAGCTGTAGAATAATGCCCCCTTCAAATGTTACAGCTTCGGCCCCAACTTTTTGTTTTGTTTGCAGCCTAACAGAAAACGTCAGCTTTTACGTCATCTTCACGCCAAGGATTAAAAACAACTTCGCTACAGATACGTCCGACAGTACGGTTAATTCAAAAGGTGCGTATTTTCAGATGGGAAAAGCACTAAGACCAAGTTTCAAAAGCTCAAAAAAAAACAAAAAAAACGAGCACGCGGAGTTGGGTTATTGTTCGCACGTGGGCCGGTAATCGAAACCCTGAAAACAAAACGTGGCGTGGATCCTAGCACTTGTCTCGAGAAACACCCCGCGAAACTGTCGCCTTACCTTTCACAGAGCGCGGCTGGAGACCGTCTGAGAGCCCCGAAGAAACAAAGACAGAAGTTTGAGCAGCAGCCTTCTTCATTGGACGCCTGGTCACATGTTCCACCGTTTGACCCGAGGGCTTTTCTCCACTTGTCGCTGTTTTGGAGGACCTGAGTGAAGCTCTCTTCCTCTCTTGTCTAGACCCACCAGTCACGACTCGCATGTCAAATGTAAAACAAATAAACTTCAATCTTTATAATTTTTTTTTATTATTATTCATTTATGTGCAATGTGAAGTTCACAGTTGAGCTCAACAACCACTATAACCTGAAACCCAAAGAAAAAACAAAACACATATTTTAAAGTAAAAGCGAGGGAAAGAAATTAAAACAATGGAATAGCACCAATGAACAATACATATAGCTGATCTGAACAAGCTTCTCATGACACAGAAAGCGGTTTGTTTTAGCTTGTTATTGGCAAGACTGGTGTTAAAAATAATCAAAAGATGTCGCAAGATGTTACAAAAGCTAATGTACTACAGGGCAGGACAAAATAAATCTAATTTAGCACTCGTGCAGGTAACCTTTTTTTTCTCGTAAGAGGATTACACTACAATAACAAATTAGATAATCACATAAGGAAAGAAAATAATAAAACAGCCACTTGAGACGAGAAAAAGGAAATCACATCTATTTTTTTTTCAAGTTACAAAAGAAACTGAATATAAGTTTAGAAAACTGTGCAAGTACAGCAAACCTATGGTACAGTATATTACACATCACAAAACAAAATTAAATACAGTACTGTGTATCAGTAGAAATCCTGAGAGTTCTCCGTTCCTGGTTCTCGAGTGGCCACGTTGGAGCCATGTTGGTGAAGCTCGGACCACACAGATCACTAGTGAAGGAGTGTCTTTTGGAGGTTATTGTTCAAGCAGTGTGATTAAAATCAGCTTAATGTCTTTCGAACAGTGGACCTTCTCTCAGAGAAGTAAACATGTCCTCAAAGTCCTTGCTGAATGTGACTCGTTAAAAGATTCATTTCCATGTAAACCTTCTTGTTGATTGCTATATATCTATATATTTACTGAAACGTTTTAGAAAATAGAGGGACACTCTTTTCTGGTAATGTCAAAAAAACAAACACGTGAAGTGCTTTGATGACATGAGAACCTGCATGAGAAAACTGAGCACTGGAAAGAAAAAAAAAAATCAAATCACTTTGACAGGGAGGACAAGTCGATTGTGGGTTTTTTTCTTTTTACACGAGATTGTCTAAAAAAGCAGCACCAACAGTTTGTGCCCGAGTGACGGCGTGGTAAAAAAAAGAAAAAAAAAAAAGATTCATGGCTGTTAGCACAAACTCCAGACCCTTGCGTAGGTCTTGTTTGAGAGGGTGCATCGTAAAGTTTGCAGTTAAGGACAACCGAAGTGAATAGCAATTCAGTGCAATGCTGAGCTGACATTTCAAATGTTCTTCATGAGATGATGTGGATTTGGATGCCCCCTCTCCCTTTTTTTTTTTTTTTTAGCCACAGGCACTTTGGCATCACATAATCTGCACCAAATTACACATCAGTCCAAGTCTGCACCCATGCAACCGCCAAACAATGACTAGTACTAACAGCCCGCCCCCCACAAGCATAGACAAGCAAACAAAAACATTAATGCACTAAGGTAATACAAGATAATAAAGCCTAATCACAGTTCCTTGATTTATTGCTACCACAAAATTAATTTCAATGTCCACAACTATAACAAGACCTCAAATGCTTTTTTTTCCCCGTCAACCTTCTAGAAAATTACAACGCGAGGCCAAAAGCCAATCGAACATCCGAATGCCAAGCAGAGCTTTTTACACGGCTGTTCTGTCAAGACAAAACGGCCTGAAGACGTCCCTGTTCTCCACGTCCGATGAATCTGAGGTAAACCTGTTAGTTGGTCGGAACTTGTCGCTTAGTGTTAGCACAAAGATATGACTCCGTCCTTATATCTCCAATGTGGAGAGTGAATACTCCAAGACTTCACTTAAGTTAAAATATATTTGCATATGACACAACGGATGCCAACTCAAAAAAAAAAAGTGGGAAGTGTGAGCTGCATTCGATTGGTATCCAAAAAAAATAAAAAATAAAAATCTAGTTCCATACAATGTGGTTTTATATGCTGTTGCTTGTGAAGGAAGATGGGGTCGTGAAAACAATCTAGGCATGGGCCGGTTATTTGAACGCCAAGGCTTTGAACAACTAAGGATTCAAGGATCTGGAACGTTTTATGGAATATTTCTCATACAGGTGGACGTCCTTTTCAACAAGATGTCTGACAAATTCCAGTTTCGTACAGATGTATGTAGCATAGACTCTTCTCCCACCTGTTGCTCTGTGCCACCATTCAGCTGGTTGGAACAAGGATTCTGATTTTCCCTACTGCTTAGCCAAAAGACAAGTTGATCCATTTGAGATTTCCCATCATAAAAAAAAATAAAAAAAACACTGGTGTGAAATAAGAGGGGCACCGCCCAGCAGTCTGAAGGGGAACGTCTTTGTGCACCTCAACACAAAATGCACCTCAACTGGCGCCTTCAACACACATTGGTGTGTTGCACCAAGGTAAGAATTACTGAACTCCAGTCTTGGGATTGTTTTAGCTGAAAAATTGAACATGGGGGGGGGGGGGCAGTTGACTTTTTGATAGAAAACTGACATTAAAAGTGTGTTTTAAAACTTTCCACCAGAGCAAATAGCCAGACTAGCTTTGATGAAAAGCTGAATGACAAAAATGTTTAATATTTGCACAAAACAAGTTGTGAACTACTGCTAAATACAATGGGCACTTAATTTTATGCATCTAAACCTGACTGTCAACATATGGTATTAAAACAGTTATAACAGTGAATTTAATATATTTTTGAAGTAGGAAGTTTTATCCATTTTAAATAGATAAATCATCTTAGTCGTTTGTCTTAAATTTATAATTATCGTACCAGCCCATGCCTAAAACATGCTTCTGCATTTTAAAACGCTAGGATAATGTAAAAAAAAAAAAAAAATACACACAAACAAGCCTCCGAGTTAGCAACCAAATAATGAGCAATGGTACTCACCTTACCCGTATGAATTTAGAGTTTATATAGTTATTTATATATAGAGATTTTCACTTTATGGTGACGCATAGCATCCTTATCTCCAGACGGCCCTCATTAGCATGCCAAACAAAAAAAAATAATCAATAACTTTTAATTTCAAACAAAGACAAACATGGCTCAACAACAAGAGAAAATAGGATAATTGCACTTATGATTTGTTGTAGGGTTTTGTTAAACATGCTTCAGTGTGTGTAGTTGGTGCTGTCTAGAAAAAAAATAAAAAAAATACTGCAATCTTTAAAGCACCCCCATTTTGATCATGTTAAACCAAAGTGTGAACTTAAGACTCAACAGAAAAAACCCCCAAAACAAAAACAAAAAAATTTAAAAAAAATCAGTCCGCATGGTGTAAAACCCAAGGTAACACCAGGCACAAGGCAGGCAGGACCGACACCACTTGCCCTGGCCGCCTGATAAGATCCGGTTCGTTGTTTAGCTCAAAGCACTTTCTGTAGACACTGTGGGTAAAGTTTGGCCACCACACATTCAAAATGGCGACCTAAATCCCAAAGACGGTCAGGGGTTTCATAGACTTTGGTCCACGTGTCTGCCTCGTCGTCGTACTGGTAAAGGGAGTTCTTGCGGCTGGTGCGAAACACATGCTCCTCCACCATGACCTGCGTGGCACGTACGAACAGGTGCAGCTTTCCCTGCAGCAGCATGGCCTTGATGTATGGGCTTGTGGCTTGGTCAAAGGGCAGATCTCTCTTTCGACTCCATGTGTTGCTCTCCATGTCATAGACCTCCACTGTAAAGGTGCGCTGGTGGTTCCTGCAAATTCCAGCAATGTAGTAGATGCAGTTCTTATACAAGGCAGCCAGACCTTGACTCCGAGGGACGCCCATTGGGGCTAGATGGCTCCAATAGTCCTTACGGGGGTCGTAGCAGAAGAAACATTCACCTGAAAAGGATTTAAAGATTTTAATTAAATCGATGAACACAAGACTTTTCTTTAAGAGTATAAACTCACCTTGGAGGACATAGATTTGGTCTTTATATTCCACCGCACTGTGAAACTCCATGGCAACCGGCATTGGACTGACTGCCGTCCAACAGTTGTCTCTGGCATCGTAACACTCCACTGACTTTAACGCGTTCCTTCCGTCCCCTTCGTAAACTCGGCCTCCTAGAGCATAAAGTTTCCCACAACAGTGCACGAGTTTGCATCCTATCCTCGCCCTCAGCAGAGGAGCACGTGGAAGCCATCGGTTTCCTGCGTGCTCATACTGCCAGAAGTCACTCTCCGCTCGATGGTCGATGCAAACCTCGCTGTTGCTTGGTCGGTAGCCGCCAGCGATGTAGATGTCGTTCTCTGGCGACACCAAGATGCCGACCTCTCTGAGATCGTTGGGTGGCTTGCAGAGCTTGAACACCCGTCCGGTGGCCGTGTCCAGGCAAGGCACCGTCTGCTTCTTTCCTGAGTGTTTATGGGCCGCGTCGAAGCAGATCACCATCTCAGAGGCGGTCATGCCCAGACGCTGTGGACAGCCGTTTGTGCCGGTGAGGCGAGCTTTTGCCTCGGCGGGGTCTTTAGAGAGCAACAGGGCGCAGGCGAAAGGCGCAGGTATCCGACTGAGAAAGGCCTCATCCAGCAAGGGCAGACGGATGCATTGGGAAAACACCTCGGGGAGGCTGGCTTCGCGGCCGGGTTGGTCGTGCTCAAGCCAGCGGATGATGCTCTCGTAGACGTGCTCTTCCTTCTCCACATTTAAGTCATCGCTGTTTAAAATACTGACCAGCTGCTCCTTGGTCATCTGGAGAAATTCTTGCTCCTTTGAAACACACAGAAACTGCCACAAAAGATGCAAAGTTTAGCCTTGCACACAAACACTTATTGCAAAGGAAGACTTTTACAGGACAAAGGTGACCCATTATGTTTTCTTGGACAGGTCCAGAAAATATACATGTTTCGTATGTTTTAACATACAAAACATGTAAATTGCATTCCTTGCACAAATTCAGTCTTTGATAATCAGATCTTAGTCTGGTCAGCTCTGCCCATTTTGATCTACTTTCAGCATGAGCTGCTTCAGGGCCTCTTGTCATTTAAATCCAAATGAGCTGCTGCTGCTGCTGCTTTCCATGTCAACATTCACATGTAAAAATGGCTGCAAACAGATGCACAATTATACAACTACACATCTTTGAAAAGCAGTAGTAGAGCCACCAACACAACCAACAAGAATACAGCAAATGGTTCTGAATAGTAGAACAGCAACAAAATACTTTGTCTTTTGAAGCAGTAAAACCAGCTGATCAAACATGCTGGAGCTCTGCTTAGGTTGCTAGGTGAAGGCACAGTGACTGTCAATTGACTCAACAATTGAGAATTTTTGAAACTGTTCATTTTCCAGACACCAAAACAACAAAAATATACCTGGGCGTTTTCTTTTTTTCCCCCCCCCATACTTGGGTTATGTTTAACAGCAGTTGAGACCCAGATGGAAGTATAAAAACATGCAAAACGTCAACTTTGCATAACAGGTCCCCTTTAACCCTTGTGCATGCGAGGACTGAGGCAAACGTGGAGGACTGTTGCAAATGATACAAGTTTTACAGGTGTGGGGTCGGTTGGACCAATTTTGTAAACACAAGGTTTAAATTATCCTAAATTGTTCAACTGACCTTCTTGCGGATGTAGTCCTGCGAGCGTTCCCTCAACTCCTGATGTCCATATGCATCTGCGAACATGAAGACGCCTATACAGTTTTGAGGGTCAAGTCGGCTGATCATAAACTGGGCACACTGATCCTGCAGAGCAGGGATCTGGAAAATGCTGGCTGCCGTGAACAGAGCCTGGACGTTGGACTCGGAGAGCACGACTCTGGAGGTGTAGGCATAGTCAAGGACAAGGTGCATGGATTCAGATTCCACGCCCACAATTCTGACTTCACGCTGGCTGCTCTCTGTAAGGCCGCTGGTGAACATGGACCTAAAGATGACAAAAAGCCCGCCCCCCCCCCACATGAAATCAGTTATACCAATTCATGTCTAGCATTGTTTAAACAACTGAAAAGTATTATTTATGTCAAATCATTTTCAACCTAAAGTATGGGCTGATGGCTGCAAGAACATTCCGGTGGCACGCAAAAGTCTTGCCGTGGTCCACTTCTACGACAATATCTGTGAGTTGTGCTTCATCGTACAAAGCTTTGAGCTGCTGAAGGACGTTGCAGGCGTGGACAGCATCTACCCCGTTGTAGTTGGTGGCTGGAGGTGTCCCATTTTGTACTTGTAACAGCTTGCCTACCTCTAAAGAATGATGCAAGGAGAGAAAATTATTTCACCTTTTGAAACAACTAAAAATACAATACACATGGGGATTTAACTTTAACTGTGACAAGTTATGCTAGAAACCAAACCTGCTCAGATTAGGTTTCCAGATTAGAAATTAAGCCCAACTCTCAAATCAATGCCATGAAAAAAATGAGGAAACTTATAACACCATTTCAACAGCATCTCCTTTCTTCCCCTCACTCCACTATGTCTTAGAAAATCTTTCAGATATCTCGGCCGAATTTATACTTCTACACCTAAAACAGAAAACTGAATAATTTAACTGAGATCAGAAATGTTTTTATTATTATGTCTGAAAATAGATCATCTCCATTTAAGAATATGTGAATGCATAATAAACTTAAGTGTTGCACAAGTCTGTATACCCATGTATCAGCAAGGGTCGAATATAGATGTCAAGCTATACCACAGGTTTGAATTTAAAAAAAAAAAGATACCAAAAATCTATGTAGTTTTGAAACCGAAGCACTGTTCCAAGTCTACTAAAATGTCACTGAAAATTAAAGAACACATCATACCTCCTCCACATCTTACTAAACCCTGCTAGTCAGCTGGCCTAAAGATTTTGCTTATAAGTGAGACAAATACAGGTATTTTGAGATGGTTCTGTACACAAAAAATGTGGTCAGATAAGGTATTGGACGCACCATTCTTCTCAAATTTATACACTTAAAATTTTTCCAATTTCTGGCTAAGGAACATAAAGTTAGTCTTTTATATTATCTAAAAAGCATGAAGTCTCAGAGTTTCAACATTGGACTCGGATACTAATGAATAGAAACAATGAAGCTCAATGGATGTAGTGTCAGTGAACTGGAAGTTATTCTGAGTTGTTTTAAAGGCTAATGTGGATTCTAAAACTCATTTTAGGTTTGGTTTCCAACTCTGTGTTGAGGTTCAAATCGGGTCATGCGCTTAACATACAAGTTTATAACCAAGTTAATTCTGTGGCGTTTCCCTAAAACAGGAACCTTAAATTACAACATGACTATTATTACATGTGTCAGAGCTGCATGATTGGCCTCACGATGTTTAAACCGCAGCTTTGCTGTCTGAGAGACTTGAAGTACTTTTCAACACATACCTCGTGTTGAGCAACACCAACTCCTTGACAGGACAAAGGCTGGCAATGGATGAATAGAAACTACTGTCTCGCCAGGTGGTAGCTAATTTGCTAACATGTCGAATGCCCAACGTCTCTTTTAGTAGCGGGGGAAAAAATGAGTAAGGACAAACTCTAAGAGTGCCTTAGTGCTTAAAATTGGGACGGAGTAGCGCAATATGTTCGTCATAAAAAAATAGCTATATTGCCATTTAAGTTAGAAGACGTGTAAGCTTAACTTTTAGCAGCACATAGGCAGAGAGCTAATGTTAGCAAGCATTCTTTGACACAAAATTGCGAGCTACAAGGGGCAAAAAGTGTTTTTGGCATCTACATACACATCGTTTAAAACTATAAAGCTACATAACACGACATCACCCAAATGACTGTGTTGATATCGTTAATGAATGGTATTTGTCCAGTGTCAGTCTCTTGTCACAAACAAGTGTTTACACAATCAGCTGTGGGTAGCGAGCTAACCGGCCGAAAGTTAGCCACACAGCTAACGTTAGCAACATAGCCAAGCAAACGACAAACTACTGTTTGGAGTAGTCATAAAGAGGCATGACTTCCTCCGACGAGTACGCAACGTGTCACGAATTCTAACTCGTCCAACAGGCCGTGCTCGGTAAGTTGCTAAACACGCACACTATGACTTTAAAAAGCGTTATTTCAATGTGGTTAGAGCAGAAAACAATGAAGACTTTGCTAACCTCCACTGGCAGCCATTCTCCCCAGTCTGTCTCAGAGCAGACCGAGAAACGTCAGGGAGTTTACATCCCAGCAACGGAACAAGAAGCGGCCAATCACAAGACGGGCTCTCGTGCGACAGCCAATCAGATGCTGTTTGCCTGGTACAAAAGGGAGAAAAGTTAATGGTGGGTGAGGCTACAAATCGGAGCTGATGATCATTAACAGGTGCGAGCAAAGTAAGAGAGCAAACTTTGTAACTTAAATTGTTGCTAGTTGATTGATAATCGTGTTTGGAATAGTTTTAAAATGAAATAGCCACATATCAATGGATTGTTTACATGCGTTCTTTTAAAATTAGAAAGGAGCAAATGTAAAGAGATAGGGCCAGGAAAAGAGGAAAAGTGTAGCTTGCTCAATTTTGAGAGTTCTGCACTTAATAAGCTATCATGACTGACATAAAAAATGAATTAAGTCTTTAAAAAAAAAAAAGATCAATTGCAACATCACTTTATGGGTTTTTGTATGCCTGCTTAATTCATAATTTAGTTGGGGAATTCACAGGGTGATTAGATGCAAACATGCAAACAATATATAATTTTATTTACTTGCACATATGTATGTCGTACACCTGTCAGACACAACATTACAAGCACCAAATGGAAAAATGCTATATATCTTCATCAAGACATCTGTGAGTGGGGGTGGGAAATATTAACTAAACATTTTGTCCCTGACATTGTCAGAAGCAGGAAGATTAGACGGGCCGAAGATTTGAAAGGGTGTTTTGCAAAAGCCAAGCTATGATGGTTACGTGATCTTCAAAACCGTAGAACTTTGGGGTGTATCTCTTCTGCAGTGGTCGATATGTATTAAAAATGAAGTGATCACAGGGTGCCTAAGGCTCGTTGATCCATGGTAGGGGGAGCAAAGGCTCAGACTTTAGCAATGGTAATCTTAAGACTTCTGATCACTGGCTCAGAAAAATCCCCTTGGACTTTCACTCAGTTTGAATTTCAGACTTAAAAAGTTGGATTTTTACATAACAAACTCAACCAATGCAGTGTGAACAAATTGCAGTGAGTCATTTGGCGAGATCCGAGAATGTCCGTTATGTTTCATACCGACAGTCAGTGGACACAAAAAAAAGAAATATAGGCGTTAAAAAAAAAGGGGGGGGGCAGGAGGGGTTATGTTCTAACCTGCTCACTCACTGCTTGACCATACCAGGAAGTTGAGTCATCTTTAATCACCCCTTACCTTTAATCCAAGTTTCCAATTGTTTCACAATTCTGGGTCAAAAAGTGTTTCTAGAAAAAGTGTTTAGTGGAGAGACTTTGTTTTTTTTTTTCCTGTGGGTCATAAGCAAGCATCCTATCTGCTTGCTTATCTTCGTTAAGTTCATCCATGTTTGTTTCTGCAGCTGATGTTTGCATGTTGCAACAATAGGCAAATTGTAATTCATTTATATTCCCTCAGTAAGATTTTTAGTTTTTCTTGCTCTAAAACATAGTGATATAGTCACTTTTAAGGCTCCTTCCTACAGCAAATTCCCACAACTGTTTGTGGGTAAATATAAAACCTTTTGTTTAACATGTTTTTTGGTTCAACCTAAACCTGTTTTAAATCCTGTTTACAGACACATTCATTCATCCACATTGTCTACCGTTTCTACACAGGGGTCAAAAGAGGACTGTTGTCAGTCCATGGCAGGACAAGAGGTGGTGTGCACCCTGAGCAGGTCACCAGTCCAAACAAAACATAAGATAAGTTCTGTCAATCCTGAGGAACTTTAGTCAGAGTTTCTCCATCTTACAAACAAAGTTAGACTGGATCGTTGCATTAAAAATTAATGCTATTATCTAGATTGCAGACTTCGGGCTCTCCTTCCCACGCAGCCTGCAGGAACAATCCTACGCTCCTGGTGGCAGAGGGAGATGATAATTCATCACTATTTGAATTGTCTGTCTGAGTTGGGACTTTGCTGCAGCGGGTCATTTCACATTCATGCGGCAACACCTGCAAACCACAGGCTGTCAAGAGAAATGTACTAATTGCTGTTTATTGAACACTTTGATTGCCGTGAAATCCCCGGGTGCCGAGGCACTGTTATTTAATCACTTTTTGCTTGTAATTAGAATTCATTCATTAATAGGTTTGTAGGAGAATTACAAAGGCCTGTCTGACAATGGCATTGTTCAAACACATCGCCAACTGCGTCCATTGAATATTAAGTATTTATGGCTATATGTAACAAGCAACACTCAAACTCTTGTGATAGTTTCACCATGCTGGCCTTTTAAAGTTTTAGCGAATGTCCTGAGATGCCCGGGTCGAATACTTCAGATGAAACCCCAGGCGGCAGCGGAAGTGGTCGGTTACCATAGAGACTTGATGCAGACTGATGTGAAGACATTGCTGATGGAAAAAGTTCTGAAGATTGCTTGGGGAAAGTCCCCATGCTGCTGGACCGACTCCCAAGTGGAGACAAAAGAAATATGGTTTCTTTTCATTAATTAAAATAAATACAAAATGACAATTGAACTTGTGTGACATGTCAGAAAAGTACAAATCATTGAATGAGTAAATAATATGAATTTTAAATCATGAAACGTTTCAAACTAATTTCATCATCACCTCAAGTAACTATCAAATAAACACCTGTATCTTACAGTACTGTTTGCACATAATTCTCATACATCTGCCGGAATATGCAGGTATAGGATTTGTGTCTAATTACTAAATGCGTACAATACTGGTGAGAAATGTACATACACTCATCATTGGTACAAGCAATACATTGCCAACTTTGTAAAAAAATAATGGAAGTTGACAATATACTTCCATTACATTGGAGGTATGTTGTCAACTTTGGATATAATGGAATTTATTTATTTTGTAAAAAATTATTTTAAAAAACAATGGTAAAAATTTTTTAGAAACATTTTTTATTTTCATAACAATATATAGTTTTTTTTAATTGGCAAGAAAATGACATAGGCCTTTATTTTAGGAAGGTGACAATATTTATTCTGGACATTTTAGGATGAATTGAGCCATTCGTTTGTAATATCAGTGGACTGGAGTATTTTATTATTAGTTCATTCTGGTGTTCCAGAAGTTTCTTATTCAGGATAATAATGATGGTTCCTGACTTGTTTCTTAGCAACTTGGGAAATTCTTTTTAGCTGCAGATTCCCAATTGGAAAACTGTGTGACATATAACTAACTATTCAACCCCGGAAAAAGAATGGAACTAATATATGATTTAAAGGTTTGATGTTTATGCTGATCAGTAAACTTTTCTCTGGCAGTGTACTAATATTTTTAAAGTTTTTGCTTTGCTAAAAGTCTGAACAAAATGCGTATCCTAATGTCTGTACAAACATAAAGTCAAAACTCATCCGCAGTCGACTTTCGGTTTAGATTCAGATTATCTACGTACCATTTCAACATGCAGCAAAAAGCTCGCTTCGAACCTGAAAGTGCCGCCTTTTTGTTTCTGCAGTTCCATCATCAGTACTGTGTGGGCTTGAAATGTGCTCTAACACTGCGTAACGCTGTAAAATGACAGCAGAAGAGACAAATAAAAGTACAGCTGCAATCTTAGCGATCGATTTCACATTTTTTTTCCCAATTTCTCCCCATTCAGCCACACTGTGGCCTGTGAAATTGGGCCTACGCTGCAGCCGAATCAAAGAAGGGGGGAAAAAAAAAAAGCCTTCCTGGGGCTGGTGTTATTTGATGATAGCTCTGGTTTCTGATTATCCATTCTCCCCCTGATGTCCCTTTTTGAAACAATGAAACCCATCACCTGATATCTCCACCTCCACTTTCTACTTTTCCCCTCCTCGTCTTAACACAGAATTTTGTTGTCATGGAACGTTGAGCGAGAGATTTATTACTATTATCATTGGCCACATTTACAATATTTCATCCCGTAGAACTGAAAGGCCACGAACAAATAAATTAGAGGATTTTTTTTTTCTTTTCCCATTTCGCCCTATGCATCATCCGGAGAACGTATAGGAACAGATGACATACTCTATGGCTGCTTACCCTCTCACACAAAAAGAGCTGCTCTCTGCTTTTATCCCGTATATTTGTCCTGATGTTATATCCTTGGAAAAGTCGACGAGTGTTCACAGTTCAGAGTTAAAAGGGTAAATTTTCTATGAAATAATTACATTTGTTTGTCTGTAGCCTGTTACGTGTAAACACTCGGTGTTGCCAGCAATTTCGCATCTGCTAAATTGCAACACCATAAAAGACGTGGAAGCAAGTCGGAAAGAGGAACATGAGAGGGTGGGTGGGTGTAATTGTTGTTCAAACGTGTGTTTCTGTCAGAGACAGAGGTAATGGGTTATTATATGGCTCTGGGGGGTTGTGGAAGGATGCCTGCAGATGTTTGCAAGCAATGGACTCCTCCACCCCACCGCTCTAACGGAGACTAACAAGCTCACTATAGGAGGCTGCAGTAAATACCGAACCGGTGACTCTTTTTCACGTTTAGAAAAAAAGAAGAAAAAAAATGCCAGTTTCCCGGTCTTCTCTCGCAGCTTTCTTTGTCTCAAACACCAGCTGAGGAGCTGAGGAGCCGATGAGCGGATGGTCTGAGGTTCCCCCCAAAAAGCACCTTAATTTCAAAACAAACCCACTGCAACATCTCAAACTATGGCACAAGCTGCTGGACGCTGGTTTATGTAACTGCAGCCGCAGAGTGTCTTCTGGTTTGGTTCAGTGAACAGATAATAGTATTGGCAACAAGTAGAGTTTGTGACTTTGTGGCGCAGCATTCAGGGCAAAAATAAGTTGTCATCTGAACTCCAACTTTGGATTGGTCATGAGCATTTGGTTCTCTCTTTTGTTGGGCTGTAAATGCTGCTAATGGTGCTAAAGATTCAGATTAAGTACTAAACTACAGGGCAACACAAAGACACAAGACAGAGAACCATGCATCGACACCTAAAGACAAATTACTAGCTAACAATCAGGGGTTTTTCTTTTGGTTGCAGGAGGAACCTGGAGAGAACCAACACAAGCACGGGGGAAATGTGAAAACTCAATGCAGAAAACCACCGTTTTGAAATAAAAAAATACTTTTACACATCAAACGGTAGCAATTCAGTTGAACCGCAACAACACTGCAAGTCGAGTCCGTCTCCTGAAGTGCCAACTAGCAACTGTTAGCATGTCACTGTCTGGTGAAATACAGACAGTGAACTAAAGCTAAAGCTAACGTTTATTTTTCCTTGTTGCATGTCTTATTCCTGAAACCCAGAAGTTAAGCCACAGATGCTTATTTCTTTAAAGTATGAAAGGAAGCTGTGAGTTGTTGCCCCTGATTCTGTGAGCTCTGCCGGTGTTCTGTCAGATAGCCATACGCTGTCAGGATAGCATACATGCAGTTAGTGCGCATGCCCGCGCATGCGGATTAAGAGTGCGACCGTCAGTGGAGTTGTCAGTTCAGTAGAGGCAACAAGTTATGACGAAAATAAGTCATTAAATTGTTTATAATATCATATAATATGATAACTAGATAGATATACATGCGTTGTCGTCGTTTCAAAGTGTATTTAAAGCAGGTCTGGCTGCCGCTGCAGTCAACTACAACACACGCCCCTGTAAAACTCATTAACCTACTTAACCGCTAAGTCAGGATGCCATACAGCTGTTAATAACAATGATGATCTACGTCATGATTCTATGTTGCTGATTAAATAAAATCGTATGGCAATGACTGCGTGTACATGTCTGAGCTAAACTATGACTATCTGACAACGTATGCTGATCTGACAGAACACCGGATTTGTCCCTCTCAGCTGTACCTGTACCTGACACTGCTGCATGCATCCATTGTGTTATGAGCCGTTGTCCTCCTTTACTCAACGCCGAACGACGACGCGAAATAAAAAGTCATAAACGGCGTTAAAACAGTGTTTATATGTCAGTAAAACATTCTAGCTTTAGTCCTGCATAGACAGCATGTAGAATTGTTTCTGGGCTGATCCGTTGCCCAAACAAGCCAAGCACCATTTACTTTTGATGCAGAATAAATAATGGAGGCAGTTTGAGTCGACTGTACCCCCATCTGCCCTTCATATGGCAAAAAAACAAAACAACAACAAACAAACAACGCTGCGCTGCCTCCCACTGCGAGCCTGACTCGTTCGTTCCACTTGTCTGCCTGATAGATTTAGTTTTATCAAATTTGGCTTTTTATAGCCTCCTGCTAATTAGTTAGGGGAGAAAATTAGGCACTCTCCTGCTTTTAGTCCACTGACCAGCCTACTTATTCTTTTTTTTTTTCTTTTTTTTATCTCTCTAAATCGTCCTCTTGTGGTCACACAGTCCTGTAGTTGCCGGAGGTTCTGTGTGCGCACCCAGCAGGAAGCTCCGGGGCTCCAACGACAGAATCGGATTAAGGCCCTCCCCCGCTCCCCTTCCGGTTGGGTGCTGGCGTGCGACCATGTGCCTGTCATCAGCATCGAAGCGGTGACACGGGGAGATCTATCAGCAAATCCCACCGCATGGAGAAAATTCTTTTGGACCTGGTGGATAAAAAAGGGGGTCTGGGATGGGCGTTTTTTTTTCTTTCTTTCTTTTTTTCCCCCCTTTTCTCCCCACCTCTCACCCACTTTCCTGGTACATTATTTCAGGCCCCAGGAGAGTATTCTCCATCATGTCAATGTGATGTAGCACACAGAGGCAATCATGCAGCCTTTTCTGGCCTCGGGGCTGCCTGCTCAGTGGAGAAAATGCAACTTTAGCACTTAA
Organism: Poecilia formosa; assembly: GCF_000485575.1. NCBI lineage: Eukaryota > Metazoa > Chordata > Actinopteri > Cyprinodontiformes > Poeciliidae > Poecilia > Poecilia formosa. Next base: position 390,284 of record NW_006800273.1, read on the forward strand.
TCATCCCACCGATACCTGCTGCACCGGTCTATGGGAAGGGTATTCAGCACAATATGAGACCGGATCCCCCCCATCTCCCTCTGCTCCCCAGCCCCATCCCCCCTGATGGTGGCCAGGTTTCTGTGTATCCCCCCACGGTTAGGCGTTTTTCTGCCCAGTTCTCCCTCTTCCCATTTAAAGATCTGTGAGCGAAACTCTGCTTGTGTGTCAATCCAACCCTTTCAGCTAGAAAGGGAAAAAAAAAGAAAAGAAACAGAGCCCGGCTGGGTGCAGTGTTACCCCACCTGACGCTCGCTGAAACATTTGGATTCATGAATCTCATCTCCTCCCCGAGAGCTGCTCTGCAATCAGAGTCATTCTAGTGTGATCAATGCCGCACCGCTGAGGAGAGGAAGACCACACGAGCCAAGGCAGAAAGTGATGAAGAGGCTTTTTTTTTCTTTTTTATTGGTACTCGCTTACATACTTATACCACACTTTACTGGTGCATGTTTTTAAGGCTGCAGAGTTCACGTTTGATGGGACACAAATACAATACAGGATGAATGGGCCGGCCCGAGGACACGCAGATACAGGGAAGAAAAAGAGGAATTTGTGTGTGTGTGTGTGTACATGCATTTCAAATGAACCGGGATGTATGTGTGTGTGCGCGCCCGCGTGTATGTGTGTGTGTATTATCAAGTGATTGATCGTCTGAACACATGGCTTCAAGGGAAGACACAGAGAGAGGTCAAACAAGACTGTTCCAAATAGACCTGTCGGAATCAGCCTGAGGGAGGCCTAACTGGTTGGACAAGGGCAATACTTTTTAGTTTTATTTTATTTTATTTTATTTTTAACACAAGTGCCCTTGCTTTACTGTGAATAGACTGGGCAAGCCCATGTATTATTCACTGGTTTTACTGGCTGATGAATAGAGGAGCTCCGTCGCTACTCTCTGGAATATTTACCAGGGTTTATCTCATTTAATCCCGTAACCTCTGGGGCGAATTAGCGAATTAAGCGAACAAGATGCAAACCGCAGGGGCAAGTTTGCTCAACTGGGACAATTATCCCAAAGCTGTTTGTTTTAAAAAATAAATATATTTTGGTAATATTAAGAGGCTTTCGTAATGTAGAACATAAAACTGTCATGTTTGGATACTGTTCATCGTTCATTTTTCCAGCCTGGATTCCTGGCGCATTTTTAAAAATCATTCATCAGTCAATCCTTTAGGATTTTCTAAGTGAGGTTCCGTTTAAAAGGTTTGTTTATTTACGTCGGGGCCGACCTGAGGTATACGTGGATTTTGCGGCTGCTCAACAGAGCTGGAATTCACCCAAGGAAAGTCGACAAACGCACCGCCAACCCACGTAACCGAGGAAAACACACACGGTTACGTTAACAGAGATAAAGTTCGTTTCTTCATTTCTGGTGCTGGCATCTGAGCTGGGACGACATTTCAAGCACACTTTATATTTAATAAATAGATCAGCGAGTATTACTCGTGGCCCAAATGACAAAACCTATTTCAACTTTGTGTTCTAACTAACATCTTTCAGTTAAAAAGAGAGAAATTAGCAAAAGTGTTCATCGGCGTGAGCTGAAATTTGCACCATTTCTTAAACCTGGAACCACACTAGATTACTCCAGTGGCTGCAAACATAAGCAGGGGCCCATGGTGGTTTAAAGCAACATACTGGAACATGACTAACCCTTACCCTAACCAAAACTCAATTCACACCTTAGTCTTAAATCTAACCCCTGACCCAAAAACAGCGTTTCCCCTTGTGGGGCCCAGGCTTCAGTCCCCACAAGGAGCAGTGGGTCCCCACAACGTCGGATGTGTCAGAGAAATGGTCTCCACAAGGTATTACAAATAAACGCACACACACACCTAAAAGCAGTTGAAGCTGACCAGTCGACATAGCATGTATCGTTTTGGACTCAGGGAAGAAGCTGGAATATCCAGAAAAAAACTGATTTATTTTGTAATTTGGCACTTACCAGGTATGTTTAGGCCTACAGTTAGGGAAACATGGTGGTGGCAGCATCATGCTCTGAGACACGTTTATTCAGCTGGTCAGAGTTGATTCAAAGATAAAAGTGGAGCTGTAGGGTAGTCCTGAAACAACCTGTTGCAAAAACAACAACTTGAAATTAACAGTTTAGTTCATGTTTTAAGAATGGCCTAGTCAAAGTTTAGACATAAGTCAACCGACAACTTATGGAAAGACATGAACATTGATGTTCCCCCCATCCATTCTGACCGAACTCGAGCTGTTTCCAAAAGAAGGATATTCAGTCTCTACGTGTGAAAAGCCAAAACTCCAAACTACTTCCAGCTGGAAGTGCAGCAAAAGTTGGTTCAACAAAATGAACCGAGTCTTGCTTCGTTTTCCTGTTTCACTTCAGAATCATGCACCACATTACCTCGGTCTATCAGAGCAAATCTCAGTTAAGTACATCGAAGTTTTAGGTTGTAACACGCAGCACAAACACTTTAACAGGGCAGTTTTTTTTTATTTTCTTTACTTCCAGGAGTCCAGAGTTCTCAGCCTTTCCACCCTCAGCTCTACATCTCAGAGCAGTTTGGAGTAAGTGGGATCCAACTCTACGAGTACACCACCGGCCTCCGTTTCCCCACACAGAAGCTGGATGTCTGCCATGGAGCCTTCTAGAATACTAATGAGGCTGCTTAGTGAGTCAAAGTTACTGACCTGAGGTGCAAAGATTCTGCTCAGGCCGAGGAGTCGTTGGGTTGAGTGCAGCTTGAAACAGTGAGACTGAACACGTCTGTTTATGACAACTGGCCTTGACCAGCAATTTATGAGTGTGGCTGATAGGAGTTCGGTAATATTTTTGTGTTTTTTAGGGGATTGGGGGGTGAGATGAGGAAGAGAAGGGTCTGGGTTTAGTTTTTACACTAAGGTGGATGCAAAAGAGGCACAAAAGAGGGGTTGGATTTAAACATCCCGAGGGGGAAACGTCTCCGTTCGCTCTCTCCTCCGGTCGTGTGACTCAGTTCGTTCTTTGGTTATTCTCCTCTCTCATCCCGTTTGGAGTCATTTTGGAACCAAGTCCAGATATCCCTGTCCTTTCTGCATTCCCTCCAAGCCATTTTTTTTTTTTTTTGCAGCTTCATTCTCATTCTGTTCCACCTCATCTGCTCCACTCTCGCGCTCTTTCACAACCTCGCTACAGGTGGAAGACTTCGGGAAGGAGTGCAAAAAAAAAAAAAAGCCCAGACAGAAGGAGCCAAAGGAAAGCAGCCAGCGTTCGCTCTTTTTTCTTCTCCTCACAGCTTTAAGCGAACAAGGTTAGGGTTGGATTTGCGGCAATTAACGTAGTTTCTCCTGGCGACTAAAAGCCTCTCTATTATAAGCAAAGACTATTCATGAGGCAGGAGGTAATGGCCGTGCTTTCATTTGTGTCATGTGGAGAGCAATTGCCCCCCCACACCCCGATGAAGCTAATCTCTCTCTCTGCAGCCAACGGCTCAACCTCTTCACGACAATCTCTTAAAGAGGATTTTTCCTATTATTTCCTGTTCCCCTAAAACAGAACTGACCCGATGGTTTTGATGACGCCTTAAGTAGAACGTTATTTGGCTTCTCACTGTAAATGTTTTATGGTGAAATTAAAACATTTTAGAACAAGACAATGAAAAAGTGGTCCAAATCGCAGTGGTAGGTTCAAAATTTGGAGAAAACAAAAAAGAAGAAGAAGGGCAAGAAGAAGAAGGGTTCGTTCTCAGGATAATCCCAAAAAGAAAAGTTTAAACAAAAAAATAATTTTTAAAAAGTACCATTTGTGCCATTTTACAGAAGAAGCTGTAGGCAAATACAAGGATCAGGACAGAAAAAGTTGAGAACAATTGCAATTTTACAAACTTTTTATTCAAAAACACTGCCGTTCTTTATGGCTTTTTGCCAAAGTTATGAAGAGCCTCTGTGAACAAACACCCCTCAGGTTGTCCATCAGTTTAGACAGATTTGGAAAGGAGGAGGATCCAAGATTAACTGGTTGTTTTCACAGGCAATAAATCGGCTATTATTTGTCTACATCTGTTTTAAAGCAGCAGCCGACATGACTGAACTTCTAGCTCTGAATTTTGATTGTGATCCACAATAATCAGACGTGCGACCAAAAACAACAGCTTCATTTACTGTGGCAGCTCTGTTGCGGCTCTCTCGTTTTCAACTCCCTGATCACAAAGCCTTGCTTCCCACCAACGCTAATCTCCAGCCTTCATAACTTCCAGAATTTCCCTCATTTGTGCTCTCATATAGCAGTAGATTTGCTAAAAATGCCTTTCTGATTGGCTTAAATTGAACAATTACTGGGAGAAAAACGCTTGCAACAAGCAGATATTTGGAAATACCTGAACCCATCCAAAGTGCTAATTGGATGTTGCTTTTCATGAAAGTGCAACATTGCCATCTGTCGGTGAGGAATGAAACTGCAGCTCACACCAAAAAGGTGTTCTCTTGACGCCTGCAACAACAACAAAAAGCAGATACTTGTTTTCAAAGAAAAAAACCTGGGCAATTTGACAGCGTGCCAGTCTGTACAACACATTGTTCTTCATTTCTGACAAGAAAGACAATTTTATCAGTCCAGATTTTGTGAGTGACTGTAAGAATTAATGTGAGGAAGAAACAAATCAACACCGGTGTCCTGCTGGAAGGTGACGCTGCGCCCCCAGCCTCTGGTCATTTTCAGACCCTCTTAAGGTTTTCTTCTAGTATTCCTCTATATTTAGCTCAGCTCACTAGCTTTCCAGTCCCTACTGCAGAAAAGCATACCCACAGGATGATGGTGCCAACACCATGCGTCTACGTGGGAAATGGTGTGCGTAGGGTGATGAGAAGTGTTCACTTTTGCCACATAGGCTAAAATCATCAAGTCAAAATTACTTCCTGGGGACAATAATGTCACATTTATACAAAATTATAAAATTATAAAAGATAATTTTATGATTTCTTAAAATTTATTTAACCTTATTTGGAAAAAACAAACAAAAACGAAACAAAATAGTCTCACTTTTGAGGAGAAAGGCTCTACCCTCACCCCAACCCTGAAAATGTAATTAGTTTCTTTTCAGCAACAAAAATTGGACATGGATCACAACACAAAAAATATTATCCGTAAGCACCTCCGGATGTTTCTAAATTATAGCAAAACCTTGTGCTTAATAAAAGACTTCAGGTGATCCCTAATGTGACTTGGAGCCCCAAATTAGGGGGCTCTAGCGATTTAATTAAAATACCTTGCTGTTGTTCCAGACATTTTCCATCTTAAGAACAGTTTAGTTGCTGTCAGTGTAAATATCCATCTGCATCAGCAATAAATATTCTGGAAACGGGCGGGACCACACACAATCTTTGCAGGGTCCTAAACACCTCAGGCGCCGCACCTTGGAGTCGTTCACTTTGTGCCACGTTTCCATGGCACTGTGCTTTTGGTCCGCTGACATTCTCTGATCAGTGGATTCTACAGGTTTACGATCCTTTCCACCTTTCAGCCGCTAATATAATAATCAGTTTTGTCTTTGGGTTTCTTTTAGTTTTTTGAGTTTGTTTTCTTTTTTTTATGGGGATGGTTAGCTGATGATGCAACTGTGCTGCTGCTGCTGCTGCTTGAATGATGATCAGAATCACAAACAGAAGTTTATTGTCATTGTCAAAAACAACAAAATTACAGTTCCAGAACAACCATCCATTACACAACAACATGAGGGGAGGGGGAGATAGCTGGCTGAGGCCCCGCAGCCCGACAGGCGCCGCCTTGCAGAAGAAATAGGAGAAATAAGAGAAACATCAGGTAAGGAGAGGAGAAAAAAAAACATCATGTCTCACACTCTGCTCTTTGCAGGGCAGAGAAAAAAACCTCGGCACATAAGCAACATATAAACACATATAGACAAAACAAGCCGGGTACGAGGAGGAGGTGTGGCGTGCATACGGGTCTCATGTAAGTTATGTGTGTGTCGGACCATGAGCCCTAACTGAAGCACGCGATTCTCTGTGAGTACGATGTCAGAGTTCACCACCAGCTTATCAGTTCAGGGCCACAGATGTTCTCAGGGAGAGGGTCAGCAGAACGGATATAGAGGGCACCATAGGACTGAATGAATTTTCTGACACGTCCCAGATCTGGACGGTGCATCCTTAATTCCAACATTTAGATTTTTTTTATTTTTCCTGAGGCACTTCAGCAAATCACAACCCTAATTAATCAGAATGATGCCTTCCTTTTTTTTTTTCCGCTGCAATTTTCAAGCTCTTATGAGGTCTATGTGAGAAAAAGAAACCCCATCAAAGAAGGCAAACTCACCTGGAATGTATTTGGCGATATCGAAATGATTCATTTCTTCACGCCGCCTCCACTCAGATTACATCTGGAGAATAGGAATCGGAAGGGCTAAATCGATTCGGAAGAGATGCAAACATCTGCATGTAAAAAAAAAATCACACAAGCTCTTTTAAAACTCCCCCCACACACACACATTTCTTTGTGTGTGTGAGTGTGTGTGTGTGTAGGGGTGTGTGTGTGTGTGTTTTCCCCCCAGCTTTAACTACCTCTTCTCTCCTCTCTCCCTCCATCCTTTGCTCTTCAGCCCTAACAGCCCTTGACAGCTGAAGATGAAATAGAAAATTTGATATCAAACACCTACAGAAAGGAGGGCTGACCTTTGATCAGCTCGCCGTTTGATGTTGTGACATGAAATTTGCATCACGGGAGCCCGGGTGACGGACGTCATGGCGAAAAAAGAAGGGAAAAAAAAATAAAAGAAAGGGTAGAACGGTGCAGCCCCTCCCAAACCCCTGTCAGGCAGCCGCGAAGGTCAAGGGCCCATTAGGAAGGAACAAGCCCTTTAATCCCACACAAGGACCTCAGCACAGCATTTGATGTTCAATACTCGGAGATGGAATAGAAAATTGAGCCCCGAGAAGTCTTGCGACTGTGCAAGTATTCATTAGGTGTTAGCCGTCGAGCGAGCAGGAGAGGCGAGAGAGTGTTACGGAATTATTATCAGATGTGATTCTGTGTTTGGATCAAAAAAGAAAAAGGAAAAAATTCATAACTTCGGCAGGTCAAACAAGATGACACCCTGCTGCTAGTCCTGAGAAGGAGAGGAAGATGAAAGAAAGGACGGTCGTCGATTTGACACGTCCAATTTCTTAAGCGATCTGTGACAGCATTTTCCTACCGTCTGAGCGGCTTCCTGTGAAGACATGATGACGTAGTCGGTCACATATGGCTGGATCCGAACGCCGCCTATTGATCTGCAGGCAGGTGGATCGCTGGCGCTCTGAAGCTGTTTAATTATTCAGGCCGGCCTGTCATTTTCCACGCTCCGTTCTTCTCCACGGCACCAAAAATAAACCCATCATCCCCACCGCCCATGCTGCAGCTGCCCCGTCGCCCTACAGCCCTCGTTAGCTTTAAAAGGGGGCAGTGTCATGTGTTTTCCGGGCACGCAGTGCCATTTTATGGCATAATCAATAAAAAATGCTGTGTGTGTCAAATATGACTTAAAAATACATTTTGCTTCCCAATTTATCGCCTCGAAATTGGGGCTCTGTCTCTTCAAAAACTGCCTCTTGTCCTGAAACTCCGCCTGCAGGAAGTGATCACAACACCGCTCCTCTGTTAACCTGTCAGCAATGAGAAGCAGCTGGTATCATGAGCTCAGCTGATTGGTGCTGTTTAGTCTGGCAAGGAGGAGCTGCATCTCTAAGGCGGGGCTAGGTCCACCCTGGCGTTTTTCACAGCTGAATGGTTGCCATGGGAGATTAAAGGATTTCTCAAACATGCACGAAAGAATCAAAGCAACACTACAGGTATGTTTCTGGTGAGGTAATTACATTATAACATGATGCGAAGCTAATAAAAAAAAAGTAACTTTTACACAATACTGCCCCTTTGAAAGTAAAGAAAAGTAAAGTAAAAATGAATTAAAACCCTCTGTTTTTATTCCAAAAGATTATTCTTAGTAATGTTTAGAATTTGGGTTCAAAGTCCAAATGAGAAAACTGCTGAGACATTTATAGCATGTGCCACAGAAAGAGAAGACATTAGTTTGGCTTCAAACTAAAGTAAGGTAGCCTGTTATTGGTTACGTTGACACTTCAAAGGTGGCCAGAAACAGACAAAACATGTCGCAGTTCCAGTTCATTTCTCCTTTATTTCCCCAGACCTGTTCAAGTATTTAGAACTATGAAAAGTGGCTGAAGTCTTATGTTTGAGTTTAGAGATGCTAGAAACAGATTTGGTGAAGTTAAGTCTTTCATTCTTGAATGCTGTTCTGAACATTCGTTCTCAATTCCCTCCAGTAGATCCCCTTTAAGTAGTTTGATTTCATGGAGACTAGTAAGATAAATGGTGATATATTTAATGAGACTGATAAGCGACTATGATTTAATTACTCAAGGATAGAATATATTATTTCTTTCGAGGTATCAGCGTACATGGGGGGGCTGAATACAACATACATTTTTCAAACATCTAATTGTAGAGATTTTTTAAAATCCTTTTCTTTCCACATCCCAATCATGTTCTCCATGGTTTGGCCGTCAATTCATGACAAAAATAAATAAATAATGAAGCTTGTGGATGCAACGCATGACATCGAAAGGCTGTAAATCCACAAGCGACAAATTAACATTTGCCGAGGATCTTTTCTGCGTGTGTTTCTGTAAACTGGCAAAGATTCCCCATATCCGCTGCAGAAACTCACCGCTGTGAGGCAAGGGGGACTGCTCAGGTCAGACATATTTTACGACGCAGGAGTTTGCTGGGCTTGATCAATAATTTTGCACTGTGTAATTATCTCATCACTGCGCTCATTAATTACACTTTCAAGGCTCATTTCCAGGATTTGGCCGCAGATGCCCCGCCGGTGGGACCGTCCAGAGGGAGGTGACGCTGACTGAGTGGCGGAGGAGACAGAGAGAGACGCCTGATTAATACTCTGTCTCTCCGTCTTAAGTTGGCCGCCACTCGGCGGGGAGTAAAATGCGGGCACTCCGTCTCCCGGGACTCCACAAAGTGGAAGACAAACGAGGCCTTTGTTGGCAAAAATCAATATTGCTCCTCCCGTGAGGCAAATCTAGAGAGAAGGCCCCGCTTCAGGCTTTCCCCGAGAATTTCCCGAGCAACACGTCCAACTGCAGGCTGGATGAGGAATGAAGGAAGTGAGTGAGTGGAGGTAATCGTGTTGAGATGCTGTAACAGATGAATTTGGCTGAAACTTAATCCGGAGTTATACGTGACGTTGCTAAATGTGATCACCTCTTCGCCAGCCTCCCCATCTGCTCTGAAGGTGGGGTTGCCAGACTGGCTGAATAATTTCCTCAGACTCAGACAGCTGTTGGCTCCTGCTGCATCATGTTCCCCCTAACTACAGCTGTTTTTCGTGGTAGGAGAGATTTTTGTAAAAACAATAAAATAAATAAAATAAAATAAAATAAAATAAAAGTTAGATTACAGTGATTATGCAGAGATCCCCTTGATTACATTTACTGTGCGTGGTGACTCTGACTCCAGAATATGCTTTATGAAACTCAGAACTCTGAGGGGGGGAAAAGTGCAGCTTCACTCCCAGAATATGTTTTATTTAAGCAAATTCAGCTTTTATGGAAATTATCTTATTCCCTTAAACAGGTTTTTAGGTCCGAAACCACCAGCTAAGCAGTACGCAACTCAGGCAGAGACTGCAGGTGTGGGCAGCGGATCTGAGCTCACTGACGCCACCTGGTGTCCGTTTCCCCAGAAAAGCTATGTGCCACAAAAGCTATGTGCACACTCAATAAACGTAGTGTACAATATTCATACACATAGAGCTCTTACACATTTTGTCTCATATGGACATCAAACTTCGGTGTTTTTCATTGCGGGTTTGTGCAATAGACCGACATCAACTAGTGCACAACTGTGACATGGAAGTGAAGGGATGCATGGTTTTACTATTTTCATATTTCCTAATTAAAATGTGAAAAACAAAACAAAATTAGCATTTTTCTGTGTCGTATTTTTGTGTTTTTATGATGTAACGCACATTGAACTGCCTCTAGGCTGGAAGGTGTTGCACAAATAAACTTGATTGATTGATTGTTAAAAATCTGTAAGGCTTTATGTACATTTATTGTGTTTACCACCCTCCAACTGACACCTCTAAATAAATAAATAATAATAACGGTAATAAAAATCATATCTCACTTAATTACTCATTTAACCTCAGTATAAGTCCTGTTCTGTGAGATTAATTAGAAAACATTAACACCCCGAAAAGAAGAGTGGTAAGATAAGAGTCATTTGTTGTAGGAAAAAAAGCCACAAGCAGTCTTGTTTGAGCCATTAACAGAACCATAAATGCCATATCATCCCGACTTTATGGTGGTGGCAGCATCATCATCATGTTGCTGGAATATTTCCAGTTTTTTGGGAAAAACTGTGACATTGTTCAGCTGTTCTTCCAAGTCTCAGTCAGTTTTGTACGCAGTTACACTTTACTCTTGTCTTCTTAAAGGAAATCCAACATAAAAAGTTCAAGTTACCTAATTAGTAAACAGATGTCAATGTGAAGATATCTGTTGTAAAAAAAAATAAAATAAATTTGAACCTGGAAAAAAAAACAAAAAAAAAAAACGCAGAATACCATAGGGGAGGCTCCCGTTCCAGGAGGACAACGACGCTAAACATGCAGTCTGAGCTTCAACTGAATAGTTCACATTAAACCACATTCATGTTGTAAAAGTGCTAAATCCAAGTGAAAATCTGTGATAACTGCTGTTCACACATGATCTCCAACCCAATCTCACTGAGCTTGAGGTGTTTTGGCAGTAAGAATGATATATATGAAAAAGAAATTACGTTTCTTGAATGTGTGAAGATGTTAGAAGAGCACGCCTCGTCACTTTAAGAGCAGCAACATGTGTTTCGACGAACGCTTGTACTCAGGGGGCAAATTACAAACGCATGCCTTAATTCTCTGTTTTATTTGGAAAACAAAAAGTGAGAACCGTGTAATCTTTTACTTAAACTCCCCAGTTAAGCACTAATTGTTTAGTTGTCTAAAAAAAAAAAAAATCCTACTAAAAGAACTTTGCAGTATTCGTCTTTGAGGTCGATCTGACGTGTTCACACATGTGGAAAACCTACCGAGAGAAAGAAATGACTTATCAAACTTTAACGGCAAGAACCTCAGAAACGGAAGTAGCTTGGCATGCGGTGAAAAAGGGAGAAGCCCGGGAGAGAAGAGCCAGGAAAAGCAAGTGAGCTGCAGGAGGAGGAGAAGGACGAGGAGGCAGGGGGTTAGAAGAGGAGAACCAGCTGGGTTTGTTCATGCTCGGGACACAGCTGCGAGCACAGTTGCGTGAAGGAAGGCTTAGGGAAGGCCGGGCCCAAACATGGAGGAGTTTCACGCCTCAGCTGCAGGGAAGTCATCTGGCTAACTGGGGGGTAATAAAGAGACTGGAGGCAGATGATTCTGAGCTTTTGGAAAGCCATACCCGTACGCGGGTCTTTTTTTTTTTTTTTTTTTTTTTTTTTTTTTTTAGAAATTAATCAACTGAATTTTATTCCTGCAGCTGGAGGTACGATGGATAAAAGTAAAAGCATGCGATTACAGAAAACATTCAGATTGTCGAACCGGAAAGAAACATAAAAAAAAAACAAAACACCTCTGTTTTTGTCCAGTTGTTCTTTATGATGCACATTGATTGCCAGCCTTTTTTTAATTTTAAATGGATGGTTCAAATTATATTAAAGTGCAGTTTGGATGTGTCCACCAGAGGGCAAACTGTCTCTGCAGTATTTGCACCAAAACCTGCTGAAGGGAAGACTCCAGAGTGCTGGGAGCGGCAGATTCTCGTGCTCGTCTTCCAAGACTGAATGAGTTGTTTTGACCACAGCACTGCTCAATCACGGCTTTAAAGGTGTGCACACTCCTTTGTTATTATTGTTTGTTTTTGCTTTCAAGGCATGCATGCCATTGCTTTCACCTCGGAAATTCTTTTCCCACTCGGACACACAACCTTGGCCGTTTCATCCTCCCCCATCATTTTTTACCCCCCTTTTCTTGCTTCAGGCAGGAAATGAACACAGGAGGTTTTGTGCTTCGCCGTGGCGGGGGTCGGGACCCCCCACCCTTCCCAACGACTCGACTTGATGTTGGGAGATGAGACGGGAAACAGGTGTCACCCATGACCTTCACTGTTCAAACACTACAGGCCCCACAGTGAGGTGTTCTCTGTGGGGGGTGGTGACAGGAAGGGGTGTAGCTGCCTTTTTAGCATTTCATTTTGTTCCCCCATCCCTCCCTCCTCTCCTCTTGATCATTTGCCTTCTCCCTACCAAATGTGAGGTGACTCACACACTCTGGTGTTTGTCAGCAAAGATTGTCCTCATCAGGACCAATGAGGGCTGTGTGTAAAACACGGCGTTCCTCATCACGCTCACCCCTGCCTCACCTCGGCAAGGAAAGACGAACCCCTAGTCAAAGAAGCAGAGAACACAAAGTAATAACCTCCAAATCCCTGCGGATGGCTTATGTGAAGCCCGAGACGATTGGGAAGTCGGGAGCCGGCGGTGACTCTGTCCTCAGTGTGTCTGTCAGCGCCGCTACTATCGCCCGCTCTGTTTTCCTCATAAGAAAAAGATTAATTCTGCAGATTATCGGGCTTCAATAAAGTACTTACTGTTAACTAGCAACTGGGATAAGTTGATGCCTTGTCCAGAAGTGATTAATGGGCGGTCAAAGGTAAAGGACGCACCGGAATGTACCGTGTGTGGGGGGTAAGTCGGATGATTGTAAAAAGGAGGCAGGTCTGAAGAGAGAAAGTCAGAGGAAGATGGAAAAATGATTCAAGAGGGAAGGTACACTGGTTTGCAAAAGCATAGGTGTCCCTTGATGTTTTCACACAGATTTATTCCAGTTTTGGGGGATTTTATGTGACAGACCAACACAAAGTAGCACACAATTGTGAAGTGCAAGAAAAGGAATCTGTGGTTTTCAAGATATTTTGCAAATAAACATCTCAGAAATGTAACAGACATTCATATTCATCTTCCGTGAATCAATAACTTGGCTTGTTGAACTGCCTCTTGCTTCAAGTCTTTTATTTTTGCCCATTGTTCTTCAGGCCAAATCAGTTCGGATGGAGAGTATCATCAATTTTCAAGTCCTGTCAATGATTCTCAATTGTAAAATGGTTTGATGTAAATGATTCCATCGTGGCTGCGGCGGTATGAGTAAGGTTGGAGTCCCACTGGAAAATGTCTCAGTCCCAACATCAAGTCTTTTGCAATCTGTAATAGATTGTCTTCCAGGATTGTCCTGTATTTACCTCCAACCATCTGCCTTTAATTCATTTACGTTTATAGTGGTAATGTCACAAAATGTGGAAAAGGCCACTAACTATCCATCTGTCCATCCATTGTCTACACTTTGTCCACGTAGGGTCACTGGACAGTAAGTTAACTTTATTCACATCACACCTTTCAGATGTTTAAAAACCACAAATGATTAACAATAAATATAAGCACAAAATACAGAAAATAAAAACATAAAAAAGATAAAAACAGAACACAGAACTAAAGCCGGTGCCTCTCTCCAGAAGTCATTGGGCGAGACACCCTGAACAAGTCCGCCGTAGCAGTCATGTTTTTGGACTGTGGTACCTGGTAAGTCAGGGTACCTGGAGAGAGGCCACGCACACGCAGGGAGAGTATGCAAACTCCATCCAGAGAGGATTCAAACACAGAACCTTCTTGCTGCAATGAAACTGCGCCATTGTGCATCCCTTGTTAACTATCTTCAGCATTGTTTCTAGTATTGGATAAACAAATGCATGAAACACGTCGGAGGGAAAAGATTCATCATGACTCGCCCCCTTGTGGAAAGAGAGACGCCGAGCACGTTGCCCTGAGTGATCCCCTCCGGGGTCACCCGGTTATTCTCTGCCACGTTAACAAACCCCTCGGCCCGAAAGAAGACCAAGATCCCCTGGCTGCAGCTCCATTCAGCTTGTGTATCACATACGCCAAAGTCTTATAGCCATTATCTCACCACAGACACGACCATAGACGTCCCCAACCATTTGTCTATAGAAGGGCGCCTGTTTACGGACTAATGGTTATCCTCGTTGTGCGTCTGCGGTATGAGCATGACAGCCAACTGTTTGACACTGAGGCCGCAGAGACAGATGGCAACCAAATGCCTTTTATTGCCTGTCTCTACCACTTGTGTGTCCCGATCACATCAGTCATGAAAACTACAGGGACCGCGTGACACGAACGGGTGAGGAACGGGGTGTCTCTTTCTTCATCTCCAAAGCCCCGCAGGCCCTCACTTCAAAACCAAACGCTCTCACACAATTAGTGAATTATGTGTTTTGCATTTCATATCTGCCGCACATATTTTTTTTCCTCGTTTGTGCGCGCGTGCACTCGGTCGGCGCACACGCTTCGTGTCAGTGTCTGCGTGTCGTGTCGCTGCTCGTGCGTTGCAGAGTATCGCGTTGCACCGCTATGTGCTGATACAGAGCCTGGAGTCACAGGTTGCACCTGGCGTGTGAGAGCAGTTCGCCAGCTGCTGACGCTTGAGTGTCAGATGCACACACACACACACACACACACACGCACACACACACGCAGATATATTCATACAGTAGGCAAGAGGCTGTATGTATGTTTGTTCATTCCATTCTTTACACGCATGCACATGTATGCTCGCTCCGTCACACTGACATATGCTCTTCCTCGTAACACGCTTGAACTGCAAAGAATGAATGTGCTGAGTTATGTTGAGAAAAAAAAAAACTATTTTTTTTTAGGACAAACTAAGCTTGCACAAACAAAAAGATAAACAGTTCCAAAGTGCTTTTGATTTATTTTGTTGGTAAAACAGTTGACGTATTTGTAAGATTTAAACCAAAAACATACATACATTGAATGTTTCACTGGTCTTTACACGTATTAAACATTTGAAACTCCTCATCTCTTCACGATGCATAACTTTAAAAAGTTATGTGGAACCATTTGACATATTTTTTTTAAGTAAGTCCAGTATAACTTTTTTTTTTGAGTGTAGCTGAAACTAGATGGTTTTAAAACCTGCACAACCTTTTGTTTTTTTTTTAAAGACGATGATGTCACAGCTTAACGAGCTTCTGATAGGTTGACTCACAACATTTCAGTTACACTGTTTAACTGTTTGTCTCGTTTAATAGACTCAAACAGACTTGATAAGAAAAAAAATCAAAAGATTTGCAAAGATATCAAGCATTATGAATTACGGAGCTCCACAAGCGTAGGATTAACCCCTTAAATGTCTGTCTTTACACAAGATTAACAGCTGGATGGCTGAAACTATGTGTTTTAAAAACTGTGTAATGCATAAAGTTGGGTAAACTTTAAATTTAGGATGTCATGTACGTACTTGACCCTATTAAGTTATTGCGGATTAAGAAAATCCACAATAACTTCCAATTTAAGCACCTGGTAAAATGGTTTTTTGTGTAATCATCGAATATCTGATTTTCCTTTTGGATAAATAAAGCATTTTTGAGTTAAATTGAATTGAATTCAATGTGAAGGCTGGGACTTTTAATAAAATCTCTGCAAACTTCTCGTTCCAGTTTGAACAATGATAAAGATCTCTTTGGCGGGTATACGAGCAAAACGTTCAGGGATTTTCTTTTTTTAATGCAGGTGATGGATGGAGCTAACTTTAGATAAATTCATCTTCAGAAACTGCAGGTCCATTTATTGGCACTGCAGCGATATATATCACTGCTGAAGGTAGATATGTGTAACATTTCTGCCTTCTTGCGCCACCCAGTTTCAGCCGAGCCTCAGCTGTCAGGCAGATGGCCTCACAGTGGACTCTGAAGCGCTTTGGCACCCAGACGAATTTCTGATTGGCGTATAAACTGCAAGGTGCCCACAGCCTGTTCCAGGAGGATTTTTTCCGACAATGTAATCTTGGATTTACCAAAACACGGTGGTCTCTGTTTTGGAGACCAGGAGATAAAGATCGTCTGCTGATGGAAAGATATTTCAGTATGTTCCAATTCATAGACATCAGAACTGAGGGATGCTGTTCTTCGTTACCTCAGAGGCGGACAGCTTCACAAAATCCAATGCATACATTTAGCTGGAAATCTACGCTTCCACATGCACAACCAACACACCACCCGTGCACAAAGACGGAGGCCAGCTGTGCTTCAAAAGCTGTGGAGCCCAGCAGACGGACTCAACAGCTGCCCCAACTCTGGGAACTTTGCTTCTATTTCTACCCCATTTGCTGTCTAATCTGCTACAAATAAAGGCGACTTTATTTAAAAATAAGAAAAGAAAACTACCCCCAAAGCATGACACCGCCACCAAAATGTTTCACAACAGAAATGATGTGGTCTGGTTAATGAGAATTGTTGGATTTCTACAGCGCAGAGCATTTTGCAAGTAGGCCAAGATGTTTAACATTAATGGTTTGTTGAATAGTCCTCTAACCCAAGCCTGCCTCTAACTTTAACTAAGTCTTTGTGATTCAATTTGTTCATAGGCAGAGGTGGGTAGTAGCTAGTTACATGTAATCAGTTACATTTACTCGAGTATTTTACTTTTAAGGAAAAGTAGTTTTAGGAGTAGTTTTACTTTTTATTTTGCTTGAGTGGTATATTTTATCTCATTTTTATTAATAATGTAATTTTTTTAAAGTATCGCTACTCTTACTTGGGTAAAATTTCTGGATTTTTTTTTTGTGTGATCTTTATTCATTAGTACGGAGAAGGGGAAGATTTGCATTATAAGGCCTGGAGGCAGGAGCTGAAACCAGGACAGCTGCGTTAAGGACTGTAGCCTCACCACATGATGAACAGCGTGAAGGGGGCTAAATAAAACTGCACTCTCCATATTTGTATTTTGTTTGTACCAAAAAAACAAACAAAAAAAAAACGTTAATTTTTTCTTGCATTATGTGTTTTGTGCTTCATTTTCACACATTTTCTGGTCTTTATACTCATCAGTCTACTGACTCCCTGGAGGTAAAAACTTGAAGAATATTTGATTCTTCTGGGCTTGTTGCCCTAACCAAGGCTTGCATTGGCAGAGGTGTCTGACTGCTGCATTCCCAACATGCACCTGGGTGTGTTTGTGAAAGGACAGGACAGGCTGGAACGAAGAAGCAGCTATGTCAATAACACCAAAATGGGAAAAACAAACATTTCTGGGCAAAGTGTCGGTTCAGTTATTTCTCCCCTTGAATAGTTTTCCTTTTGTTAATTTCCCCCTCGCTACGCAATCCGTGCAGCCCAACAGAACTTCTTTTTTCCCCCTCTACCTCTCACTGCAAGTGTTTACTCTTGTTCAACATTTCCTTCTAGAGCTGGAAATGAGACATATAATTGGTTGTGTCTAATAAAAAGTGGTTGTTTTAAGAGGAATTATCCAGTGGAAGAACAGTCTCTCTAATTAACATTTCTTCTCTGAGCTCATAAGGCAGCACTGACCAGTAGTGAGTTTTAAACTCTACATCGTGGATCGAATGTTGCATTGTGCTCAGTTTAATAAAAAAAAAAAAAAAAAAAATGGATTCCCCAACCAGATAAAAATGGCTGCATTGCGCCTGTTGGACCAGTTACTGTCACCAGATGTTTCCACTGACGTTCGATCCGTCTAGCATGATTTGGAGGAAATTCCAACCAGAATCCATCATGTTTTTCCGCTTTGAATCATTATTTTCCCTGCTGTTCGCTATTAGCAGCTTCCTCAAGGGTGAAGAAGCTCAGCTGGATAGTTGCAGTTTGACTTTAGCGTTAGCTCTCGTCGCTAAGCTAGCTAAAGCTGGATTTAAGTTTAACGTCTAGCTCCGATACGAAAACAAAATTGTGTTGTGATGGTTTTTAACTTTCTATACGGGGTCGGATCACGATCTTAGGAGATTTTATGAAAGTGGAGAATTTGGTTTATTTCAGATCTGGAAGTATATGGCACAGAAAATAAAGGAAAACATTTCCGTTTACACACTTTATTCAATGCCCCTACTGTTGAATGTTCATTGGTTCCTTCATTCCTTCCTCGGTTGCTTCTTTCCTTCCTTAAGGGAGTGAAGGAAGACGGTAGGTCATCAATTCATTGCAGGGCAACACATAGACACAATACAAAAATTACAGAGACCAGTTTCTCTAACACTCATGATTTTGGACTGTGGGGAGAACCCAGGGTACCCAGAGAGAACCACATGACCAGGAACTGACGTAGGAATAAGATTATAAGAATTCAAACCTTATCAAACACTGCATCTACAAACAGATACGTTTTGTACATCATTATAGTAATTTCTCATTATTCATCCAGAATGTCTACGTTTTTTGTCGCGTAAGGTTAAAACGATGAATGACGCTTGCTGGGAATTGAGGCGTTAAGTCGGAGGTTCCCATCAGCACTCCCACTCTGGCTGCAAACAGCCTCTCCTTGACGTCGCTGGCAATGGTCAAAACAAGATTCTTTCAAGAGGAGAGCCTCTGCAGCTGCAAGCTCTAAAGCACCAACAGACAATCGGCGGGCTTTGGTTGCCTTGGCGATATATTGCTTTCCACCAAGCCACTGCGATGCTCTAAAATGTGAACAAAGCTAAGGAGAGGCCGGACAATAAAACCTTTCCCTAATACCTCTCCCTCTCCGTCCCCTTTTCCCACAAATGATGCATTCGTTAGACCAAAAAAAAAAAAAAAAAAAAAAAACCCCCCCCCCCCGATTTAAGATGCATTGACTATTTTTGCTCACAGATTGAGATGCACCAAACATCCTTGCGAGTTTCTGGGGGCTTCTCATGCCTCGTTTGTTATTGGGCTGCATTACTCTTTCTATTAAAGGAGCGTGAGGAGGGCCTGGCATGGGTGTGTGACATGTCTCGTGGACCGGTGTGGTGTGTGTGGATGTTTTTCGTGTGGGGAGCATGTGTGTGTGCGTCCTCTGTATACAGAGCCCATCTGTTTGGTGGCCGGACACAGTCTGGGAAAGTGTGTGCAGGCAAAGAATTCACACACAGCACAAAGGTCCAATTATGAGCACCCACTTGGAGAAGGAAAAGGGGGGAGAAGAGGAGAGTTGAACAAGAGGGGGGATAATAGGGGTTTGTCCATCTCTGGAGGGGGTATGGTGGTTTCCTTGCCTCTCACCTCGCCCTCCTCTGCTACACCCCAAGTCCCCCCTTTGCTCCACCACAAACAGATATGCGTCAACACGAGCAGAGCGGGGAAAGAAAACAAGCCCACTCTTTCAGCGACTCGGAAGCCGTTAACGAGGCTTAGAGTTGGCCTAAAAACAGCCGCCGTGTGTAAGAACGCAGAGAGGAAATCTGTAAAGTGAAGTTAATTTACTACAAAGATGCCTTTCCTATGAATTTATTTGCTAGCCAGTCTTTTCTGTGAGTCACTCAAACTTATTTTTGATGTAGTCTGTCACCTGTGGAACAACTGGCATTGGTCAGTGTTTTTATTTGTTTGGCTGTACATCGATTTAAAATGTTCCCAAACAGTAGCAAGATAGGCAGTGTCGTTTTGGTACATCACATAGGGCATCTGATCAAACTTCTCTTAAAGATGTCCACGTGACGTTTTAAAGTGGTCCTTGTTTTGTTCCACTTTATTCGCATTTTTTCTGTCAAATTCCTCCATTAACAACAATCGACGTGTCTTGTGAAGTGGACAAACGTAGGTTGGCTTAGATTTTACTATCAAAGGTCTTCCTTGGTTATTTTGAACTGAGTGGAGATAAAAACCAGTGCAGAGGTCCATTCATGTTTCCCAGAGCTGTATTTAAAACATTAAAAAAAAACAACAATAATTAAAAACCAACACTTAAAATAAAATCCAGAAAAAATTACAAAATTCCACACAGACTCAACTTGATCACTAGACAGACTTACAACATGTCCTACCAATTAACCCCACTCTGTCTACTCTTACTAAACCATTGTCATTTTGCTAATCAGAAACCACCTTCAAAGAGAAGAAGCCTGGTTGCGAGTGCAACCAGAAGTCTGGTTCCAACTTGCACAGCTGGACTCCATGTGACTTACAAGCAATACTTTGAATTCTGCAGTGAAAATCTGTCATGATGCATCACTCATCCAACATAAGCTTTACAGATGCCAGTTTGTGATGTTATTGACCCAAATATTCAACAAGCAGAAATAAAGTTTTTTTTGTTTTTTTTTGGTGGTTGTTTGTTTTTTAGGGGGTGGGGGGCTTATGCACTTTTGGGGAAAAAAAACTTTTATTTCCTGACATCCTACAGGGGAAATTCACAGTTCCCGGCCCAGCTGTGTTTTTACTGTCAGTGAATATCAGTGAAAACAACGTTCCGCTCTCTGTATAGTCTGTGGGCTTCTGGCACTTCAACAGCCTCACTTCCAGCCTGTCTTTAATGTAAAGCAGCTGATTAGATTAGCCTGTGACAGGAGAAAGCGACAGCCTCACCGCCAGCGTCATCTTCCTCAGTTTGGGCTCAACTCGTTGCCAGCTTAGCTTTGATCTCCTGTCGCTAACACCGGTAATCACTTCTGGGAAAAAATAAAAAATAGCTTTTTGCTTGTTTTATCTCAGCAGAATAAAGTGGACAACTCCACACTTCAGCGTGACACCACACAGTGCTTGTGAGTCCAGACGGTCTTTGATCTCCCCCGTCTGGTTTGTTGTGCCAAGGAGGAGACGTGTAAAAGTCTCAGAGGAGGACTGGGGCTTGGACAGGATGTGGCTCTCTTTTGTTTTGGCTGGGATGGAGTCATCAAAACTAGGCTGTAGATATTTCTTCAGTGTCATTTGTATCTGTAAAAGTTTTAGAGCTTTAAAAAAAAAAACATAAGTTAGTTCAGATAGCAGGTGATGGGCAAATATTGAATACAGGATGCCAAATATGGATACCTGCTTTAAACAAATGTTGCTAGGTAACTGCCAGAGCCGTCAACACTTTAGATGAATGGAAGAAAAAAAACTTAAAATCGTGAAATATGCACATATTTGTTTTTCAATGTTTTTGCAACCAAGGTGTTAGCAACTGTCACACTGAAATAAATCATCTCCGTCAGGGCAGGATTTATGATTCATTTACTTGTTCAAGGTAAGGTAAAGTAATTTGATTTATATAGCACATTTTAAAAAGCAACAAGGTAATTCAAAGTGCTGTACATGAATTAAAAGGAAATACAAACAAAAAAAACAAACCACTCGTAATTATTCTAATTCTAATTCTGAATATTGATCTAAATAGTGCATACTCCACAATTTCTAAGTAGTCTAACAATGTTGATCCAGAAGTGTCCTCTGGGCTTCTGGTCAAGGACAACCAAACTCAAAATTACATCTAAGAAACACGGGTAAAGAAATGACTGCCTAAAATTCTTACCCATCAAGCAATTGTAAATAGATTAAAGTAAACTAAAAGTATATTGAAATACATTCAGTATCTATGAATACATAAATCTGAAAAATTAAAAAAACTCCAAAATCTAAGGACAAAGGCAAATAAATAATACTTAAGTAATCTTATGTTTCTTATGTATCTTATGAGATGCGAAAACCGTCAAGGGCTAAAAGTTGTGAGTCATGAGGCTTGATTACAAGTATTAACACACGTTTCAGTGTCTGGTGCTGGTCCCACACAAGCACTAAAGCAGTTTGTTGTTGCCTTTCGGTGAAAGACATTTGTTGTGACAGACATGACAGCACTTGAAAGTCGATACGCACAGTTTAAAGAAGCAAATGTTTTCTCACTGTTTGGCATCAAATCAGATTAAAGGTTTGCTATTTTAGGTTTGGGATGAGCCACTCCAAAATACCGACTGTGCTTGTCTCTTTGTGGCAAACAAATACTTGAGTCAAACATTGTCCACTTGAAAAACCGAGTTGTGCCCAAGCTTTAAGCTCCTAAGACATTGTTCAAATCTTTCCACATAATGTTCTGTCCGAATGATGTTCTGAAAGGAACCGGACTTTTCTGCTGCAGAACTCCCAGACGACATGATCCTTCACAGTCGGGAATGACAAGCTTTCCTCTTTCTCCCTTAAAGGTGACAATGGTCGTTATTGCCGTATTCTTTAATATTAGCTTAATCAAACCACAGGACATGTCTAAACAATGATGGTCTTTGTCCCTGAGTGAATTTCAGGTGAAACCCTAATCCCTAACCCCTAACCCTAGCCTTATTCTGATGTAATCTTTGACACTCAGAAAAAGGTTGTCTTCTTGCAAAGCGTTTGTAATTTTAACTGTATATACGGAGAGAAACCATTGATTTTTAGTGAAAATGTAGCAACCTAATCCCTATGCTCTTTACGTCCACACAACAGTAACCATTTTTGATTCTACTATATACGTTTGGTGTTCAGTGAAACCTTTGTTGTTCCCACCAAGTCAGGTTTTTCACCCGTTGCTCTCAGACCTTCGGAGCTGAGAAGGACGAGGTAAAGAGGTCCCATCTGTAGGGTTTTGTCGGGAAGTTAGATAAGCCTGGGCTTTCCCCCCAGGGGAAACACACTCAAACCCCGACGCTGTCCTCTCCTTACTTCCACCCTCTCTTTGTTCTTGGCTCTCCTTCTTATCTGATCGGGCGTCCGCTCGCCTAAATTTGCAATTCTAATGAAAATCAGACACCTGCCCTGCCAACCTTCGCTGCTCTTTGCAGCTCCCTGCCACAAACAACATGAGGAGAAAAGCCCTAGAAGAAAAGGTGCAGAGACGAAAAGTGAGTGAGGTGAAGAGAGTTTTAGAGGGACCCTTTCAGAGGAGGGGATATCGCGTTACCGCTGGCCTGATAGGACGGATTGTCAGATGGCCCGGTGAGGCATGGATAATGCAGTCTCTTTCATTCAGGGTTGCTGCGACAGAGATTCTGACACAAAGCGAACGTCTCGTGATGAGAAGTTGGCTGTCAGGCTCTACAGTGTCCCGATCTGCTCCACGGGAGGTCCCAACACCAGGCTGATCTGGATTTCCATCTTCTGTGATGCAACAAGGACAATGGGTTTGACTCAAGGAATATGTATTGGTGCTCCTGGGAGCTTTAGGGTTTAATTTCCTTTGGGTCAATCTTGTGTCAAAAGACACAAAATGAAAATCCTACTACAAGGTAACAGAATAAGTAAGTCAGAACAAGGCTTTACTGTCTTTCCTATTATTGCATACAAGCTGCTGCTCCTCTCCTTCGTACACAGTTGCCAACTATCAAAAACCAGAGAGTAACGGCAGCCCTAAAAGGGGCCTTTAGCAGCCAGCAGACTAAAGAGAAGAAAAAGAAGTAGGTGGAAAAGGAGGGAGGTCATCATGATGCTATCAGTCCATTACAGACCCCCAAGGACAAAAGCGGCTTCTCTCCCTTTCACTCTGCCCTAGTTGTGTTCAATGCCAAGACACTTCCCTGTGCACCTATATCTGGTTCACGGACAAAGATGCCTTGATGCAGGTGTCAGGAGGTGCCGCTCACGTTGGCTCGTCTGTCTGCCGAGCTCAGGCCTTGCTTCGGGTTGCGTTCAGCAACCGAATGAAGCAACAGAGGCTCAACAAAAGACCTTCTCGCAATTTGATGAGGGAAAGGTCATTCTACATTTCAGCTTCACGATTTGGGTGAATTCAGACATCATCCAGGATTTGCACCACAAAGTAGCGGAAACCCTATTTTCAGTTTGTTTCACAAATCTGAAAAGAAAAGCTTAGTGTGTGTTTGTGTTCAGCCGCCTTCATTCCGATACCCTTAAACAGAATCAGTTCCAACTAATTGTCATCAGAGATTATCTAATTAACCAGAGTTGCAGCTGTATGTAATTTAATCTGAGTCTGAGTGTCAATCCAGCTGTTCTGTGAAGGCCTCAGAAGTTTGCTGAAGAAGTTTAGGGGGAAAAAACAGCATCATGAGGACCAAGCAACACACCAGATGAATCAGCGATAACGTTGTAGAGAAGTTCAAAACAAGTCTGGGTTACAAAACAATACCTTAAGTTGTGAACGCCTCACAAAGCTCTCTCAATTTATCATCTGGAAGCGGAAAGAAAGACCTAAACTGGTAAGCCTACTGATGAGAGCTTAAATGAAAAAAAATCTATCAAAAGACTTGTGGTAATGGTGACAGAGCTGCAGAGATCAATGGCTCAGGTGGGAGGGTCTATCTATGGGACATCCATTTTGTAAAGACGAACACGTAAAGTTTTAGCCTTTAAAAACCCCAAAGACTTTCAGCTGTATTTATAATGAAAAGTCATCATAATATGTCTTAACTCCAGGTGACTGAACATGTCATACTTTTCAAAAAATGCATGGTCTGTTTTGGAAACGTTCAAAGATTTTTTTGTTTTGCACACCCATGTCATCCTGTGACATTCAGGTATTTTGCCTTGAATACAACCAGCCTGTTAGTTTTTAGTACTTCACTGGGACAAAGCAAAGGGGGCTGCTAATAAAAACTAACACACACCTGTTTCGACCCTTTAAATGCCTTCCCCGGCCCTCGCCTACCCTCCCCTCGGAGCAGCCACTGGATGTACTGGTGCTTAATGTAGACGGGCGAGGACAGTGGTATTGTCACCCATTTAGAGGGTTTTGTGGACACGTGGCTTACCCTTTAGCATGCTTTTTAGGGGCTCTGGGTGAATGCGGGCTGCAGGCCAAAGTGGCAGGTGGTGTGATGGATGTCCTGGCGAGTGCCAAACCAAACACAGAGAGGTGAGGTGAGGTCAGGGTGGGGCAGGCACACTGGTAAAACGGGTATGGGGAAATTAGTATGCCACGGTCCGGCCTTCAAAACAAGAGGCGGACAGAGGTGTGTGTGACCAGCGAGGCGAAACGGGGGTCACATTCTGCCACGTCATGCCTCGGCCTTTTCGAGAGAGGCCCCAAACGAACAACCTTGGGAAGAAGTTCGCTGTGAAATAATGCAAGGTGACACGAGAAAAGTCAAAGTCAGCTTTAATCCTCCAGTCAAACATAGAGCCGGTGTTTGAACAGCAGCCGCCTCTTCACACTTGCGCTTCTGAGACAGCTTTGAAGTCCGGCTCTAAGTCGAAGCAGCGGCGACGAAAGGAAGCAGGAATCAGGTAGAGTTTCATTTGTCTCATGTCCTCTAATGGCCCACCCAATCACAGGGACATGACCATTACACAGAACATGTGCACAGGAAACCTGGAGGTATTGCTATTACACAACAGAAACTGGATATGCATCGTTTGCTAACCTTGGGTCTCTGCCCTCGATACCCCCTTCACACCGTCATGAGGGCGACGAAGGAAGGGCGGAGAGAATGTGTGAGATCAATGGGATGCAGGACTGAACACCGATGCATCAAAATGCCGGACAGAAACACTTTGAATGTCAATGTTTTCATATGGATCCATGCTGATATGTGTGGGAGAATGCAGGGAAATGGACAAAAACAAAAAAAAGGCAAAGATTTAAGGAGGTTTGTGGTCACTTTGTGTGAACGCAGGAGCCTGTGGACCTACAGGTAGAACTTTATCATCAAGGCAAAGACGTTGCCGTGAATTCGTCCAGAAGCAGGACAAGTAGGGATCTTCTATGGATTTGAAAGGCCTAAATATTTTCTGTCAGAGTGTAGTCTGTCTTGTTCTGTCTAGCTGCTGTCAGCATGTTGTCTGGTCTCATAATGTGCCCTGAAAATGAAGGTGAGTTCATGTTGAATCTATAGTTAAGACGGATTTTGAAGTAAGAAAAGAAGCAGTGATTCATCTCCTTTTATTAGAGGGTCTCTTCAGCTTCATTTTGTCATTAGGTTTGTACATTTCCAAGTATTCATGAATGTTAGGTACAATTACAGTCTCCAGCCCCTACGAATATCGGGTGGCCCACTGCTAAATGTCCATTAACAAGGCTTTATATATACATAAATAAGATATGTACTATATTTTATAATTTCTAGTTCCAAGAATATAATTCTTTTAAATACAAATATTCTTAATTTTTGGTTTTTACCTATATAACCTAAGTTTAAGACTTTTTGTCAAGATTCTCTTGACCAAGCAAAACTTTCTTTACCTCAGACACTGTTCGACTATCCTTCCAGCACTTTACTTACTGAAAAGCATACCAACACATGTATCATTTTAATGCTTCAGCAGCTCCTGTGCTGTTCGGAGCGGCACAGGAGTGTTGAACACGGGCAGAGGAATGTCTGATAGAAGTTCAGAGGTCAGAGGAAAGCATGTCTTGGCAGGAACAGAGGGACATAGCCACCTGGTCATTTGGGTTAATTATAAATGAGGCAGGCTGCAACAGGGGAAGATGAGCTGGACAGCTGTCTCTCCTGAAACACATATAAACAGCAGCACAGCCCATATGGATTGTTCGCTCTGCTGAGCACCGGATCCCGTAGGCCTGTCATGGATGAGAAGTCCTCAGTGGCAACCAGGTGAAACTGGGGAAAAGTTCACCGGCACAGCGGCCAAAGTTTTCCACGTCTCGTCTTTTAGTTTTCCTTTTAAGAGGAAAAACAAGTTGACTTGTGTTTATTTGCACAAGGTTGCACTTGAAACAGAGAAGTTACAGATTTCAATGCGAAAATGCTTATGAGTCACACTTGTAACACAACGTCAGTTATTTTCCTTGTCTCAACTAGCTTGTAAGTCAGGCCATACAAAACCTGACTTGTTTCTGCTCAAGCTACCACCTACAGTCTGGATCCACTGGATCTCGATCCGCGGTAATGTGTAACTAGGTACAGTGTGACAATATTTTCATCGCATTAATTAGACCAAAATCATAAAGTAATAAGCAATTCAGCACCTATTTGGAAAAATGCTCTATAGCAACAAGGTAGACAACAGAACAGAGAAGTGTTGCATCATTTATTTTTAGAAATATATACCTTGAATTCAGTTGTGCAATTTATTGAACATTCAATATTTTACAACTTAGATTAAGATCCAAGTTGTAGATCTCGGATGATGTGTTTCTGGTATTTTTGCATCATATTTTCATTGGTGGCCATACAAAACCTGACTTGTTTCTGCTCAAGCTGCCACCTACAGTCTGGATCCACTGTTTGCTACGTTGACTCCTTCTATTAATTATGATGCTATTTGTTTAATCATGAACCTAAAAGGCTCTCAGGTGATGGAAATGA
Organism: Poecilia formosa; assembly: GCF_000485575.1. NCBI lineage: Eukaryota > Metazoa > Chordata > Actinopteri > Cyprinodontiformes > Poeciliidae > Poecilia > Poecilia formosa. The sequence goes on from NW_006800273.1 coordinate 417,403, forward strand.
AATTACACACAAGTGAATGAAACGCAGTACTGCGTTTCATTCAGAGTTATCAGAGTAAAGAGGGTATAGTACAAATGCACACTTTCAAATTTCAAAATTTTTGGTAAACAAATTGTATGTGTGTGTTTACTTTTACCTTAAGAATTATGGGTAACACTTTATTTGAAGGGGTGTGAATAAGACTGACATGATAATGTCATAAACAAGATATAACACCTGACATAAATATGAAGGAGTCTTCATGAATGTTTGACTAATAATGACACTTTTAATGTAACGTTAAACTAAAAGTTGCATTAAAAGTCCATTAAAAGTGTCAATTTTGCATTATTCAGTAAATAATGAATTTCTTAAAGAAAAATTTCATTACAACCGTCAACTTTGCATTAAAAGTGTCATTATTTACCAAATGACACTTTATGACAACAGTCATAAGCATTCATGCAGACTCCTTCATGTTGCTGACCGGTGCATTACGACATGCTTTATTGGGACTGAGCCTCTATTGGGACTGTAGATGCTAACCGCACGTTAGATTACCTTGATTGACTATAAATATGACCATCGGTATGAATATATCATGGTTGTTCTTCTTTATGCACCTTCGTTTTGAGGTCACTTACTTCTGAGATGGGTTTGAACCACAACTCCAGCTTCAACATGACCGATAGATTGGATTAACCACAGATTGTCATTAAATCATTCAAAATCCAAATCACACACCCAGTTAGGTTGTGGAAACATCCTCAAGCCACATAGCAACGGAAAGGAGATCTCAGGGGAGGACAGAAATGGAAAATTAAAAAAAAAAATCTAAGTGACAAGAGCAGATGACTAAGAGCGAAGGTGAAAAGTGGCAAAGTGATGGATAGGAAGAAGTGTTAAAGAGACAGTAAGAGAGTGAGGAATATCAAGATGACAATCAGGCGAGAAATGGAGACGGGGCGCTCATTTGCCGAAGAGACCGATACCCACCATATGTCATCCTTACAGGTTATGAAACTGGACACACGTCGGATTCTGACTGTCGTTTATATTCAGCACCTGTGGTTTCACTTGATTGTATTTCACCGGTTGGTTGTTCATGGTGGTAAAACGATAAGGCCGATTATTTTTTGCTGATTTTGTGCATAAAGTAATGCACAGCTCAAGACTTTGGACGGCCACTGAAACATTACACTGTGGTTACAGCCAATAGCAAAGCTGCATGAAAAATGCCTTGGCCTTCGCTGCCAGATGCTCCACCAGAGATCTAGAAAGCAGACAGATTGTTGAACTCGAGCTTTTGAGGGGGTATTGTACTGAAAAAAAGAAAAAAAAAGTGCTGACTGTGAAGGAACAGTCGGAGCTTCACTCCAATGAAAAAAAAAAAAGAGAGAGAGAACACCAGTGTTTGCAAGTGTCCAGTCACTGGAAAAGCCATTGCAGTATAAAGTGGAGGAGTAATCCTGGCAAGGTCTGTTTTTTGACTCAGGAAGCCCATAAGAATCCAAGCCTGGGTTGAATGCCTCCCCTGACACCCATAGCTGAGATAGCAAAGCCAGCAATAGAGCAACTGTCTCTGAAAAAAAAACAAAACAAAAAAAAACAAAAAACACACACCCACACTAGGCCTGTCTCTGCTGGGTGTAATAAGCCCTGGCGCTCACTTGTTTTCATTGCAGCAATAGAGTCGTGATGAAATCTTTATGATGAAAACAAGAGTTTGCATGATTGCGTGACTTTACAGCGTGTACGCCTGTAAAAGTTGCTAAGCTGTGCAAGTTCCAAATCCCGTCTGAATGAGGGAGGGACGGACGGGGGCTTCTCCTCCCAGGGACAAATCACATTAGCGCGACGCTCCTTCTCCAAATGCGAACGTCAGACCCTGAATGATAAATGAACGGCATTGTCATGAAAAGCCAGGAATGGTCCATTAGGATCAGGATGCCTTACCCAAATGACGGTTGTCAGTGCAACATCCTTAGCTTTTCATTTCAGATTAAAGAATGGAAATCTGCCACATATCAAAAACGCCAAGTCGCATCTTCCCATGTGGCAAGCGTCTCTGAAAAACGACAATGTCACCTGTCACTTACTGCCACCGATCAGGCACTCGAGAGGTCAGACTCGATGGAGAGTACTAAGCTATTCAGGAAAATGTCGAGGCCTTGCTCTTGCCCTTGCGCTTTGTGATTAAAATCCTGTCGACAAAGCGTAGACGTTAGCCAGAAACACGACTGACTGAAGGGAGTCACTGTGTTCCCGCTGCTCCCATTTGACGTTTATTCGAATAATGCAAAAGAGGAGTCACTAAAAGCTTCATGGATTCAGTGCGGGTAGATGAAAAACAATCTTTTTTTTTTTTGTTGCTGCAGCTCAGTGAAATGATGCTTCATTTCTCCAGAAAACAAATTTAAAAAAAAGCAATTATTTTATGTTAATCTGCATGCTTTTAGTATGTGAAATCTGGTAACACACCTCTGTATTTCACCACAAGCCAGTGAAATACAAAGGTGGCAGAATGCTGCCAGAGTGACAAAGAAAATGCAATTCTTAAAAGGAAAATAAAATTGATGCTTATTTTACAGATGCAAAGTGGCATCTGCAGATTTGTTGGCACCCCTAAAAAGACTATCGGTACTTCCTTACAGTCATAAATCGCTCAGTTTTAAACATGACTCTGATAAAATTTTGAGGTTTTTTTAGGGGTGCCAGCTGATATTTTTCTCTCGAAAGCACCACAGGTCCCTCTACTCGAGAATAAGAAGTAAAGTGGGCAACGATGGCATTCATGGGACAGTTTTGAGGTTAAGCTAAAAGAACACGAAGAGCCGCCTCACAGTTCTCAAAACACCCAAACTATTTTGACTGATGAAACAGAAATCTGTGTGAAACTAATAAAACATTTCAGCTAAAGAACATCACACTGACAGTCAGACATGGAGGTGGTGGCCGCTTTACTGATTTTGATCCTGAATTGTTAAAAAGTTAAGTAAAGATTTTGGAGAGACCTATAGAAATCAAACGGGTCCTTTGTGACTGAAACTGCTCCAACATGCCTGAATTAAGCCAGTTCCACAGAGCAGAGTGGGTCATAACCTCTTCACCGTGAAGGTGAAGGCTTGATGTAGTTAGGTTCAGGGGGCAATTATTTTTTTCACACAGGGCGTCTGTGTTTTGGGTAGCTTTTTTCCTTTAATCCTCCCGCGATCTTAAGAGATGGGGTCATTTAGAGTCCACGAGTTTTTTCACTCTTTGTCAGCGTGGTGGGGTCGCACTGACCTCACGTGCGCTTTTATGATTTTTTTTTTTAAACACTTTTGTATGTACCCAGGCTGTGTTGACTAAGCTACAAATTAGAATTTGTATTTTTTTTACCTTCTCTTCAAGGAGAAGAGTCAAACAAATCAAAAGAGATCAGCTGCAAGTCAAACCCAGCTGTTGCCGGGGGCTGGCGGACACGGCGCACCGATTTGGGTGGAGCAAGGCAGCTAAACGTCCAGCTCAGGGAGGTGGGAGGGCGTCTGAGCGAGGTGGGTGTGGGACAGCAGAAAAGCAATACAGGGGATGGAAAAAAAAAATCAGACTGGAGTGTTGGGTGAAGGATTGAGTGATGCTTGGCCGAGGCCTGAGGAAGTATCACATGCAACTCCCTTCATGCGAGAAGGTTACCCCGGGCTGAGGCAGCCTCCTGGACCGCAGGCCTCAGGAAATGCTGACAGATACACATACACAGGGAAACACTCATGCACAATGACGCAGAGATACTGAGAGATGAAGACAGGCATGAAAAGCAATTTCTCAGCGTAAAGTCCCCCTCTGCAAACACACAGACACACACTCATTGATTAATCCATCCTGGCTAGCACAAACACAGTAGCCAGACGTCCGTTTCCACGGCCGAGTGTTGAAATTCAAACTAAGCCTAACGTCTCACAATTTGTTCAATATCGTAGTGCTCTTCACAGGCCTGAGCTGAAACAGTTATGAAGGATTCGTATAAGGATGTAAAACACAGGCTTTAGCCTCAACTTGTAGAAAGTATTGGAGATAAATCAGATTCTGCATGGTTGCATTTGTAATAAGACTCCCAAAACTGAGTGTTTTCTAAAAGTAAACCCTTGAACTTTTTCACATTTTGTCACATTGCAAAACAGGCATCACTTCAGTCAGACTGCATCAATGTTCCGATCATCACTGTATCTTCCCAGAACGTCACTTGCACGTTTCACCATGTGGATGGCGTGATCATGGTGGTTAGCTTCTCCCTGTACACAGCATTTGCAAGCCAGCCGCAGCAATCAGTTTTAGTTTTACATGTTACATGGCGAATGGCAGACTTTCATTTTGACATAATAGTGTTTTCTTTCAAAAACTGACTTCTTGTCACTCTTCCACCAAAGCCAGATTTGTGAAGAGCTTGGCTGCTAGCTTGCATGTAAACAGGATGTTTTACCTGACCTGTGGATAACGGTGATAAAGCTAGGAATACTGCTGTATAAGCCAAGCTTGGGTGAGATCAAACCCCATGCAGGTCGTCTCTGTTTACTAGTTAAAGAATTATAAGGGCAATTGGTTGGACTGGATTAAAGGGCGCATTCACACCAGTCCTGTTTAGTCTACTTTAATCATATTGTCTAGAAAGTCTGGTTAATTTGGTGAAGTGTGAATGCGCAATCAAACTCTGATGCAGACCAAAAAAGTGACTTCTAGCCTACCCACAACTCTAGATTGAAGGGAACTACAGCACAAGGCTTTCTGGGTAAATACAACCAAAACAAACCAGTATGTCTAGCGCTAAAGAGAGAAATGACTCCTGGTCTTTCACCAAAGACAAAAGAGAAATCCTGCAACTGCTAAAATCTATCGCTACTCCATTTTTGTTAACATTTCACGAAGAAGAAACTTCTTCAGTGTCTTCTTCAGAGGTTTCCGTGTTGTTTTTGTCTTTAGTTCATGATGCAGCGCCGCCACAGGCGAGGGGGGCGGGGACAGGTTTTTCAAAGGGTTTGTATTTTATTGACAGTGCAGAGTGAAAGTGAACCGCAGCAGCTGAACATGTAAACAAATGTTGCAATTTTCATTCCCGGACTATCAGGTGTGAAAACACTCCAAATTCGGAGCGTCAGAGGAAAACGGGACCGAACACAAACACGCATCACAGCTTTCAAGGTTTTATTTAAAAAGAAAAACAACTGAAAGCTGTTTTACTTCCATGTCATATTTGGTCAACCACAGAAAAAATGCAACAGAAGTTGGTGGTTGTAACATAAAACACAAGCATGCCCAAGAAGTACGAGTATGCAAAGCACCGTAAGTATTTCCCAAATCTGCATGTCTGATACGGCTTGGCCTGTGTATTCATTTCAGAGCAGCCTCAGTCAAATATTAGCTCACTGTGAGCGTACAGATTCTCCATTTCCTCTTGAACAAAGTGTCCAATCAGCAGGTGGTGTTGTGTCGATTGTCATCTGAGCGAGATTTGAGCACAGATAGCCGTCCTTCTCTATTCCACGCGGAGCTGGCCCGACACCCGTGACTGACGGCTCAGCTCTCAATAATTCATCCGGCACTGAGTGTCTGAAGGTCAGGAGATCATCAGCTTGGGCTCGAGAGCTGAGGAGAGGTGGCACTGTCATCAAATATTTATTGACCTGCTGTACTCCCAATACACTCTCAAAATACACAGTCCCCCCAGCCCCATACACACACACACACACACACACACACACACACACCCGCTAAACACAGCACAGACTCACAGCGAGCAGCTTCGGTGGGACTGACACCGCTTGATGACGTGTGAAGATCGCTGGCGCGGGAGGTGGGAGTTTATGTGGGTATTTTTGTGTTGTTTTACCTTGGGAGCATGTGGATTATGAGCCACTCGGCAGATGAGACAAAGTACAAACAGACATATAACTGTGGCAGACAAAATGAATACAAGAGGAGCAAAATGAGTGAAACTACAAAATGTTGACAGAGAACAATGTCATGAAATATGTTTAATAATACCGATTATAATCACATTTCCTTTTGTCAAAAACACCAAAGTTTGCATTCAAGGGTTGAAAAGTACAGCTACTACAAACAATAGTACTACCACCACTACTACTTCTAGTAATCATAGTAGAAGTGGTACTAGTGGCAGCACTGTTGTCTCGCAGCAAGTAGGTTCTGGGTTCAAGTCCCAGTCTGGGCTGGTTCTGCATGGAGTTTGCACGTTCTCCCTGTGCGTGTGTCAAAAACATGACTGTCAGGCTAAATAGTCTCTCTAAGTTGTTATTGTGCATGAGTGAGCACTTGATTTTATATCCTGTGTTATACAGTGACTGCCTATAAAAATATTCACCCCACTGGATGTTTTACCCTGTTTATTTATCTATTTTACAAATCAGTGACGATTAACAAAATGAAACTTTTCTTTTTTGACTAAATAAAAACAGTGTCAAAAAAACCCTTAAATGTCAATGCGAAAACTGATTTCTACTAAATAATCACATTTGAATAAAGCTATTTAACCTAAAATAGATGACTGCATAAATATTCGACCCTTGTAAAGTGACTGACCTGACTGAACGGAGGTCCAGCCAAGTGGTGCTTGTAAGGGGAGGTGGGGTATCTTCCCCTCTCCTTAAAAGCACCACGTCTGTGTTGGTTGGACACAGACAGCTTTGAAAGTAAAAAACAGATTCTTAATGGGTTGCTTGCTTCTGAAATACACTTTCAAACTTTTACTTTTCTTTCTGGCACCAGAAACAAAACCAGAAATGAACTATGAATCTGTATTCCTCAAGCATTAAGCATTAAACATGTTAGGTGGGGAACTGCAGTATTTGTGCTTACACACAGTTCAACTCAGTAATTAGCTCCACCAATAGTAACTAAAAGAAGGTAAAAATTCTGCCCATCCCAAGAGTCAAGAAAGTGTTAAATCTGTACATGGTGTCATCGCTAGTAAGTGTCTGGCAAGAATTAACAAAGAAAATCAAAATGGAAACAGCGATCTCAGATTTCTCTGTCTCGTACATTGCACCAGTGACATATCAGTCAAGTCTTTGATACTGAGAGCTTAACAAACATCCAGCCTATTTTAACTCCAAAGAAAAAAAAATCTAATTTTCAGCTTTCGGCAAAGAGCTGTTAATGTGAAATATTTTTAGAGCACAAGAACCTCCATATGTGGACATGTCTGCACAGCCGAGCCCAGCAGCTGTAAAGACGCCAGCGGAGCTGATGACCTAATACTGGTCCTGTTTCATCATGATTACTCCTGAAAGGACACACACACACACACACACACACTTATATCCGAACTCCAGCCAAGGCATTACACTCCACCGAGTCCCAGGTTTCAGGCAGGTGCTGCCGTTGTTTGTTGGAGCATTTTGGCAGTACAGTCTTGGATCGCAGCACTGCAGCGCATCTGAATCTGCTTGATACGGGCCGTTACGTGCTTTAAGTGGTATGCTGCAAGCCTGACTCACAGGCCCAACGTTTCCACTGTAGTTACTCAATCCGAAAGAGGAGTCGAAAGATGTTTTATTGCCCTTGCGGAGTTGAGAGAGCATTGTTTTCTTCATTGGCTCACAGCCCCTTGCCAAAGTGTTCATATATCTCGAACGTTATTGCGTTTTGTCACAGTACAACCACACATTTTTTTTTATGTATCTTTATGTCATTTTATGGGATACAGCAAGATAGTGAACTGGAATCTAAATTATCATGTTTTTTGTTTGTTTTTGTTGTTTTTTTACAAGGGCATTTGATTTGTAAGAATTTAACTTTGGAAGTCACCAAATTAGTCAGGAGACTAAGTAACAAAAAAAAACTGTGTGACGCTGTCGAAGCACTTTGTGACAGTAACCTCTGTCACACAGCGTGATGGCAGACTACACGAGTTGTTGCTGTGGCGCAGTCAGACAGATCCGACAGACACATCAGTGCGTCAATTACAGCACATCAGGCTACGGTTGTTAATGTGCTCATTATTGGAGTCAGCTGGTGGAAAGAGCGAGAGAAGGATGAGGAAAAGTAGAGTTTGGTAGGACCTTTGATGTCAGGAGAAAAAGAGGACAAAAACAACTGACGGTCACACAAAGAGTGAGGCTAGAGGACTTTCAGACACTTGTTGATATTTGTTGCAAGTCCCAAGCAAATAAAAAAAAAGTGCAATGGAAACATTTTCATGCATCACACAAGTCATGTGCTCAAACGCTGGATGTCACCGGAGGAAAAGACGAAGAAGATGGTAGGAGGATGATTACACATGATTGTCTTTTAATGACTTATCGTCATCAATAAAATTACTCACGTGGGATTTTAATTGCATTTTTTGTTAAACGGAAACACCGCGAAATTTTCTACACTAGCAGAACATTGACAAAGCTTTGTACACATTTGTAATAGAAACACAGGCAAGTGACAGGAATTTCTTCTAAATCGTTGCTGGTGATCAGCAGGTGTGATCCAACCGTTCCTGAAAAAGCAGAAAACCGAAAGACGTGATGGATGTGCGGCTAAACGCTTCGGAGATGAGCTCTGTGGATCTTTTTTTTTTTTTGGCATGCAGCAGGTTGAGGTAAATTCAACATGTCTCCATAAAGCTGTTAGTGACACAGCCCCTTCTGATGAGTTGTTTTGTTAAAATGTTCAGATTTGCACGGCACCGTGAAAAGAAGTGTGACGTAGGTTAGAAAAATACTGACACAACATGAATGGGTTTGATTTCTGTTTTCATTTGAATATGCTGAAACTGTTCCAAGACCATATCTTCTTTCAGTCTCACAGAACCGAATGCAATTTTTTTTCTTTTGTTGCATTCAGGTGTCCATAACAAATATCTGTGCGTGTTGAGAGGATTGGTTGAAGATAAGAGAATTTAGGTTGGAGCTTCGTGGGGGTGAAGGAGCCACAGGTGTTAAACAGCTAAGCGCTTTAGCTGCTTCAGGGTGGAGGGGGAGGAGATGTCACTGAACCAGGAAGGCGTTTCAAACGGCCCCTCTCTGCAGGGCAGCTCAAAGCCCCTGAGGTCAGAGGTCAAAGCAAGCAGCAATGAAAGCTATTTGTTGGGTCGTAAGGGCTCAACAGGTGAGCCTGGGGTAGCGGGGATGAGAGGGGACCTGGTTACTCAAAACATCTCACCCGGCGAGGTTAAGAAACAACCCCGTCGGCTCAGGATGAGGAATGTCCACATCACACGTCCCACTCACTCACCACACACGTCACAACATCCCCTGTTCGCTCTTACTCCATCCAGCGTCAACGGCGCCCTGTTTGCTTTGTAGCCAAAAAGACGGAAGGATAACAGCGGCCACCATTGGTGCACGGCTCACGGCTTGTTTTTGTTTGCATGTCACAGGGTCACGTTTTTGTTTTCCTTCTCTTTTTCGTCTCTCAGGGCCGAGGTAACACCTGTGCTCTGCGACCGGCGGCTCCGGACTGAGGTGTTTTGTTCGAGAACCCGGCTTGTGCAATTTGCTCACTCTTTTGCAATCGGATTTTTGTCCTCCACACTTTAAGTCTATTCAACAACCTGTGTGGCATTTTTTTTTTCTATGGAGACGCCACAGCTCCTCTTTATAGCCTTTGGTACACTCCCGTAATTTAATGACTATTTTTTAATAGCTAGCTCATTTTGAGTTATGGCCTTGTCTGGGGAAGAGCAGAACAAAAGAAACACAGAAATATTTTAGTAAACATAACACAGAACCGAAAATGTGAAATGAGGACCAGCATCGTTTGAATTAAAAGCAGTCTTTGTCTGAAAATGTATCCAATAAACCCGTTCTTCATAAAAAAAGTACATTTTTCTTTTATTATTCCTTAAAAACACTGAAAATATTTTCTAATAATTAGGATTTTATTCATTTATTGTGAAGACTGATTGCCTTGTAATTTTTCCTAGGCACCATAAGTCTACAAAGTTTGATCGTCTATTAGGTAACCATGAATTTTTTGTTTTTTTGGCATCTTGACAAAAATTATGCAATTTATCAACGACATGTATGTATCACATATAATTCTAAGGAATTAGACCAAATATTACCCGAGCATCTCGGTGATGACGTGACAAAGTCTCTTAATTCCATGTTGAGCTATGCAGAAGCTCAGTCTG
>NW_006800273.1:427511-430101 GCF_000485575.1 Poecilia formosa
TGGATACAGGAGGGGGTGAGGAGGGAAGAGCGTTGTGTTTACATATCTTCGAGGAGATTAGAGATATGCAGCCCTTCCAAGGCCACATGGGGAAAATAAATTCAGAAACAGAATGTCTTAGATCAGGAAGATTATAAATTTCAGTCTTCCCTAAAGTCTCTCCGATACATCTCAGTTCCCAATCATCCAAATTAGTTTGGTCGTTCTACTGAGCCAAAACTAGCAACTTCTAGTTCTACTTCTAGTTTGAGTTTTAGAGTCCTAGTCTCTGTCCACACCCACAGTCTGAGTGTTCGCTAGTTCAGCCAAATCCGTCACAAATTTGTCGATAAGCCAGGAATCCAAAGGCTCCAAACAGTAGAAATCCTGTTATCCTGTTATCATGAAGTTTACATGACAGCAACTTGTAAATATATTTATAAATGGCTTTAGTTTGCCGTCTGCAATGTCGTTACTATAAACAAGTCATTGTTTGGTGATTAATCAGGACAAAATACGTTGCTTTGTGGCCATTTGTTCTCTATACTTTAAAATATTTTAGTTTAATTACACTTTATTATTAAACTTTGCTAAATAGATGTTGGTAGCGATGCTATGTAGGACTGAAGCTGTGTAATAGCCATGTAACATTAGTGTACATGAATCATATCCTATCATTTCAGGTGCACAGTGATCTGCACAGTTCGGTGGACACATTGTGGCTGCGCTGCATTTAATAAAGTCTGTCATACAGCGTATTAATGCGCAAAAAAGAGTTACGGTGATCTGTAATTGTCTGTGTTAAATTTAATTCCAATAAAACCTTGTTTCCCCTGTCTGATACTGTTTTATTCTTACAAACTCCTCTGTATTTAAAATAATTTTAAAAGGTAAGATATTCTAATAAAAGCATTAGTGAATACATTTATAGCTTTTCATTTTAAATGGGTAGCATATTGTGGTTTTGTTGTGTATATACATTTTTCCAATGCTAAGCTAAGCATAACTCCTAAGCTTCCACTTCAGTTCCGTCACTCAAATAATGTTATCCAATGTATTTAACATTAACGCAACCCGCTATAGTTTTCTGTTTGTAAACATGATGGTAGCAGTTTGGGACGCATAGCATTGACAGATAAATTTAGCTATCTACCCGTGCTACGGCAGGAAAATCTGACGAGGTAGCACTGATAGTCAGAACATCGGTCCTCACTCGGAGGGCTGTCCTGACCCGGTGGATGGTCCTGACTCGGAGGACTGTCCTGACCCGGTGGATGGTCCTCACTCGGAGGACGGTCGTGACTCGGAGGACTGTCCTCACTCGGAGGACGGTCCTGACTCCTCTGAGTGTCCCAAACTCAGAGGCCAAACTAAGACTGGACAAAACTCAACATTTGTTCCACTCTTAGAGGGTTCCTGAGTCTGAGCATCGTCTAAATTATCTCCACAACAGAAAGCATGTTGAATGTTCTTCCATGCCTTTCTGAGACAGTCTTGTGGAAGATTAATTTTCCTAGGATGTGCCAGGGTCCTTTTGAAACACTGTATAACCTTGTAAATAACTATTGGGTTGTCACTTTTCATCATCTTAAACAGTAATTCTCTAACTAAATCATCTTTGCCTGAGAGAAGTTGAAAGATATCTCCACAGAGTTTTCTTTCCATCTTGTCAAAAAAGACAAAATCTATGTCCTTTACTTCTTCCCAGAGTTTAGTAGCAAGCTTTTTCTGGACATGTACGGTGTGCTTCATTTTGTAAACAGCATATCTAGATCTATGACTGGACTTATAAATCAATCGCCAAAGAATTTTTTCTACCATATTTCTTCTGTCCTCTTCGGTTCCACGTTTGAAACCCATCTCTTTCGCGTCCCTCAAAATTGTTCAGGGTCCATGCCTACCTGAGTATAATCCTCACTCAGGCAGTTTTCATCTGAGTACAAGTCCTCACTAGGAAAAAAAGTCTTTCTGATCTTTCGTTTTATAGATGTAAACATTTGTTTGAATTTTTCCACAATAACTTTATGTCCTCCTGGGTAATCTAGAAGTCCAATTAAATGCAGTCCAGAAGCAAAGTGGAAAGCATCTCTGGTGAGGCTTTGGAAAATCCGTTCACTCAGCTCTTCTGACACCTCTGATAGAAAATCCACATTTAATTCTCCTGTTTCTCTCAAAAGTAAGATCAAAACTTCGTGGTGTTCTTCCAAAAATGTTTCTCTGACAAGATGCAGAGTTGGTCTGTCTGCAGATTTTTCAATCACTTTCCAAAGAAGTTCGCTGAAAAAGTTTGTTTCCTGTAATCCGGGGTTGTTTGACCAGGATGGACTTTGTTGGAGAACCTTTTTTTCATGTTTTTCCAAAAAAAAAAAGTGAGCTGTGAGCTTTCGTTACTCATCTGTGTTGAGCTGAGCTAAAATGTACAAATGATTTCTGTGTGAACTGACCGGAGAATCAACTGATCAGTTGGTGATGTCATGGACTCTATGACATCACAAAGTCATCCTTAGCAGGGCCTCATGACACAGACATCATTTAAAGTCATGCTGAAGACATCATTGTCAGCAGCATGGCAACTGTTGCTAGGGGTAATAATAGCACAGTCAGCATGCGC
>NW_006800273.1:430122-498268 GCF_000485575.1 Poecilia formosa
AAAATCCGTTCACTCAGCTCTTCTGACACCTCTGAGAGAACATCCACATTTAATTCTCCTGTTTCTCTCAAAAGTAAGATCGAAACCTCATGGTGTTCTTCCAAAAATGTTTCTCTGACAAGATGCAGAGTTGGTCTGTCTGCAGATTTTTCAATCACTTTCCAAAGAAATTCGCTGAGAAAGTTTGTTTCCTGTAATCCGGGGTTGTTTGACCAGGATGGACTTTGTTGGAGAACCTTTTTTGCATGTTTTTCCAAAAAAAAGTGAGCTGTGAGCTTTCGTTACTCATCTGTGTTGAGCTGAGCTAAAATGTACAAATGATTTCTGTGTTAACTGACCGGAGAATTAACTGATCAGTTGGTGATGTCATGGACTCTATGACATCACAAAGTCATCCTTAGCAGGGCCTCATGACACAGACATCATTTAAATCATGCTGATGACATCAGTGTCATCAGCATGCGCTATGAAAAACAATAGACTCTGTGGGCAGTAAATACATTATTCCCACAAGTCTGAACTGGAAGTGATCTGGACAGCTTCGCCAGAACAGGGGGGCCAGGGAACCATTGGCCCCTCCACTTTACCGCCCGACACATTTTTATTTGTTATTTGGGTTCTATCTCCTACCAGGCATAGCAGGGCAAGTGTCAATGGGACCGCTACATCCAACCAGTTACTCAGCAAATCCACTGGTTTAACCCAGAAGGGTTTGACCAATTTGCAGTACCATATTCAGTGCATCGGCTTATTTTGATGGGGGCAAAATGAATCGTAGAAACAAAAAAAACCAAAAAAAAACGAGTCGAAGGAATAGTAATATTACTCAAATAAAAGAAAAAGGTACAGTGCTGTGAAAAAGTAAAAAATTTTTTAAAAGTTACTCAAGGGAATTTAACCAGATCTACCCAAATTTGAACATAGGCAACATCATCAGTAGCCTACAGGCTACTTGTTAACAAGCTCGAGGTGCTGTGTTGTTATCAGCTAGTAATCTTTTAGCTAACATTAGCTGCATCCAACAGCATTTGAACTCAGTCGGTTAGTTTGGTTGAAAAACTGTGCAAAGTTCTTTGCGTCTTGCTGGTTTGCTGCCATAAATCTAATATCATTACATTTTATTTTCAGCCCCTTAATTCTATTTACAACTTACATTGCTGATAATCTCATAATCTAAAAAGCTTGAAAACGTATTATTAGAAAAACAAACAACAGTGAAACTTACAAATGTCCAGAAAGAGAAATAGGAAACACTCCATGAAAGACGCAAACAGGCTGCAGACAATCAATCACTTAAAGTCAACAGGAAAATTCAACACCAGCAAATAAACTTAACATTGCTGCAAATGCTATCACAGTACAGATACCACCTCTGTTTTTTTAAAGATATGTGACTTTTATTATTTCTTGCTTCATTGGCAGCTTTCTCTTTTGTTTGTCTTTCCACTACAGTTTTTTTCCACAGAAAAGGACATTTGAGCAAAAAATATCTAATAGTGTTAGCGATACACAACCATGTGGAAATTTTTTTTAGCACAGAATTAATATTCAATACTTTATAAATTTGTAATCACCCAGGTGTTGAAAAGGAAATGGCTTGTTTCCTCAAAATGCGTTTCTCCGTCCTCACATTTAAAAATGAAACTGCGAACCAGAAGCCTTCCCTATGACTCTATCTTGAGAGTTGGGAGATAAAATTTGTAGTTGAGTGTCTGAGCAGGCAGGGCTGCCTTCCCCTGGAAGAATATCTCTTGTTTGTCTTGATGTAAGCATGAAAACTTTCCAGAGATTTGTGTCTATATAGCTGATTTCTTCTGAATGAGTCTAAACCCACAGTAGCCCCGCTCCCACCCTCAAGTAATGTTTTTATTGCTTTCCCTGACACCACATGGTAGGATTTTTTTTTGTCAGTAACAGTGCTACCATGGGAACAATATAACCAAAGCAAATATATGGTTTTTATGAGAAAGGTTGAAGAAAACCCTGTAGCCACGGCTGAGATAAAGACCTGCATTATCATGCAGAAATCAAGTCAACCGCGAGACTCGTTATTCCTCGTTATGTCATCATTTGTGTACAACGAAGCTGCTGATGCTGGCTTAAAAGTGGTAAAACAAAATAAATCTAATTTATGGTGATTTTTTTTTTGTAAGGACGGCTTTCGAGACGAGATGTGCAGCCGTCATTTTTTATTAGCACGATGAGTTTTGGTCAAGTCATGACAAGAATAAAGTGGAAATTTGTTTGCTCCTATTAGGAAGTGAGAGGATGCTTTAGTCCTGATTGAGTTGAATTGATTTCCTATCGAAGATCCTGCAAACTAAATCCTCATGTTGACAGCAGTGATTGAACACTTACATATATGATGCATTTGGCTTATGTTACAGCTTAAAGTGCACACTGATGTGCTTTTCTTTCTGTTGGGGGGGAGGGGGATGGAGCTACTCTGTTTCTCCTTGTGGACTTTATTTTTTTTATGATTAATGTTGTATGCTGTACATTTGGTAAAGCAGCTTAAGTTCATGTTCAGTTCCAGTGTAGTACACGCTGTCATCATGGCCAGGAAGTGATTGAAGGCTTTTAATAAATCATGAGAAACATTCTCTTCGTGTGGCTGAGCAATAATTTGACATACAACTTCAATGGTCAGAAGATGGATGGGCAAGTTGTTTTTCTAATCCACATAGGCTGTAAAATGTTCAATCAATTCAATCAGTTCACAATTCTTCTAATCAGAATGGGCATAGCTCATTTAAGCTGTTTAGGTTTGGTCCTCAAAGATGCGCATTAAGGGAGCCCATGGAGATTATTTTTTCCATGGCCTATCACCAGGGAAAAAATAAATGTCCTGGGTAAACCAATGGGAACTCCAACTGTGAGTATGACCATAAAACAACAGAGCCGATTAGCTGAGAACACAGTGATGTTACCAAGTCATCTTCAAGGCAACTTTTAAGTTGTCCCCTTGTACTGTGAAGGTGGGAAACACTTATATACTCCACAACTGAAATATAAATGTGTCCCTATAAAACACAATTCTAATAATGGCAAAGAAAAAAATTCACAATCCTTTTCTTTTCTATGTTCGTTCCGAAAGAACTACCCATTACCTGCTTCCAAACACCACCGACTTCATCTTGTGCTCTTCCTGGTTGTTTGATTGCACATCCAATGTCAAGTGACAGACACAGACCCAGGCCAGAAAAAGCCCCGTCCATGTGGATCAAAGAATTTGTGTGAACAATCAACCTGGAAGGATGCTGCTGTGGGTGAACAAACAAATCCGTGTGTCGGAGGAAATGTTGGTATCTGGTGTATAAACATCATATGTTGAATAATGGGACAGATCCAAAACTTCATTTGTGTTGGTGCTCTTTGGATAAGTGAGACCTTGGTAGCTTTTGTGCCGTTTGTGAATGGGACAGTGGCTAAAATCCACTTGTTGCTGTTTTTGATGACGCTGAAAAACTAAATATTATTATTACAGCTTTATAAATAAAGCTGCTGTAAAAACATGCAAACATTTTTAATTGGGTTACATTTTAAGCAAAAATGTAAGTAATGTAACTTTACTGAATGTTTTGTAGTTTTTCCTTGCATAAAAAAACTACAAACTGGCTCTTGATTAACCGTTAAGCATTCCTGATTTAGTAATAATTTCTTAAAACACAGTCCAACAATATAATATACACTTTTTCTCTGAAAACCATTGCTAAAATGTTTAATTGTCACTAATTGCCTAAGAGTTTTGAGTTCTACCTTCCTTAGCATTAGCACCGTAGCTAAGCTAGCTAAAGCTGGATACAAGCTTAAAAACAGTGGAGTATTCATGTGGGTCAGGGACCACAACTGCCTGCAAATGTTATTTTAATAAATTAAACACCAAATATAACAATGTCATTAGATAAAATCTAATCACGTTTGAACCTTGAATTTACAAATAAATTAATCCAACTTTTTAAAATTATAAAGTTGAAAAAACCCCTGAAGTCTCTTTTCCACTGTATAAAAGGGGGCAACTAACGGGAACCAGTTCTGCCATGGATGCATTTTTGTACAATTGTTAAATTGGTTGTTAAAAGCAATAAAAAGACTTGAACAGAACTTTGGTCTTTAAAATAGTGTGTGGCACTAATGGCAGTCATTTCTCCCCCGCTGGGCCTAAAAATAGCCTAATTCTAGGAGCAGCCATGTTAAGGTCGACTGCCGGAAACGCTGTCATAAAATGCAAATAACATCACCGACTATCCAGCTGAGGCCCCGCCTCAGGCTGTTTGCTAAGTGTCTGCAATGACATTTAACTCAGTATGTATGGGTGAAACTGAAGAATTTCATTCTATACACCTGTGTGCACAAGAGCTATGTCTGCAAAGTGGAGTGGAAACGAGCAGAAGACATGTGGCTGTTCCAATGAGCTTACGGATGTAGGTAGTTTGTTGCCAGCTTCTTTTGCAAGAATTAAACCCATATTTACCACCTGGACTCTTTATATGTTTTTAAAATATTACTTACTTGTATTCCTGCCTTGTGTTTACTTGTGATGCTTACTCCGAACGAGACGGCAGCTGTTTGAAAGAGCAAGCGGTCTCAAGACCCTGCTGCAGGAATGGTTCTGAAACTTAATTTCAAATCGAGCGTTATAGTAATTTTATGCCAACATTTATGATCACTAGTAGAACAATTATCCCATTCCACAGAGAGATATGAACTTTATGGCTCAGTATAATCTAATTTTCTACTTCATTATTAATCAGCTCCTTGGCAGCTGTTGCAGCGAAAAGAAATGAATTCAAAAATGAACAGCTTTGTTTGTTGTGTTCTCACAAATCCTGAGCACAGAAAAGATTTATGACACCTAAACACCCACTCTGCGGAAACAATAAAACACCGACAGGCAAAAGTGGAACTATGTGTCTTACAATATCTGTCAGCAGAATATATCAGGTAGCAGGGAAACTATTTTGAACAGACGTGAACAAAAACCCCCCTCCATCGCTGTTGTTTGGAGATGTTTCTTAATGAAGTCACCAGTCAATCAACTGACTGCTAACAAGTCACTGCAATCTGTTAAAGACTTTGTTTTCAAGCGATTGCATCGTCACAGCTGACATGCGACAACTTTGGTCGGGAACGTTTGCATTAAGTTATGCTTTAAAATGAGCGCGCAATTAGCTTAGACGCTAACAAATGCTGCCTTGAGGTGCATATTGTAACAGGAGGAATTTATCTGGAGAAGATTTAACGGAATCGATGCAAACGTGACAAATAACCAGGCACGCTGAACCACGGGTGAAATGTTTCAGCTTTCAGAAACATGAGTGACATGAAACATGAAGAGAAAACATCATTTTCTTCTGTGCAGCCTGCAGATGATCTAGCAAATTCTTAACAATGAGACCTGAAAACCTTTGTGTACCTGTGAGATGTTTCCTGCATCTCACAGGCACACAAAGACCAAGAGAGCTGCTGTTTCAAAAGGAAAAAAAACAGTGAATCCTCACTAGAGGAGGTGTAATGAGAGAGATGAGAGAGCTTGGGTGCTATCTCATCTGCTGGAGCTCGACGTGCCAACGCTTCCTCCTGGAACAGCATTACACCGTCCTCAGAGAGCACAAACAGGAGCTGCTCTCTTTATTTCAGAGTGTTTTGTTTCCCAGGTTAGAGTCTGGAGCAGGCAGGTGTTTTAAAATCGGTTTTAATCCTGTTCTTGGTTCGCTGAAGCATCCGCCAGCCTGAAGTACAGAAATGTAACGCAGCACACACTTCCAACCGTTCTTCAGCGTGTCTGTGCTTTACATTACATTAAGCTGTACTTTCAAGTCTGCCACAAATAAGCTGTACTTTTAATAAGTAGCAGACTACAAGAACTGATCAACACAAAACAATACACTACACTCATAAGCAAGTTAGTAGTCAGAAATTTTAATTAGGATTTTATTTTAGTTTTGTTGCTACACAGTATATTATGGTGAGCTGGGGAAAACACTGAGCTCAACAGCAGCTGGCAAGTTCCTTGTATCTCTGAGAGGCTATCTCATGCATCTGTCTTAACATAGTTTTTTGTTTGTTTGTTTGTTTAAATAAATACAGTACTGCAATGCAAGAACCTTACAAGTAGTAGCCTGTACCGTTTATCAATTGCTTCTTCTTCTACTCACACTTGCACAGGGAAAAGACGTAAGACAAAAAGACACCAAACCAAGACCAGGACCTTCTTCTTCCTGGAAGGCAACAGAGCTTATAACTGCCCCACTATGCAGTTATGTGTAATGTAATTTTAAAAAAAATATTTCTAGTACAACTCCAAAGCAGCACATGGATACACTGGTTTGAAGGCCAGAGGAAAAAGGTCATTACTCTGTTTTCCTCTGTGTTCGCCTTACAAACATAAACTGTTGATTAGCTGTGAAGTGAAAGACAGAAAAAAATGCATACTTTCCAAAAACTTTTTTTTTTTATTTGAAAACTATGCCATGCATTTGTCTTCGTTCCATCCGAGTCAGCGCTTTTACAGGACTTTTCGCTGCGGTTACAGGTGCAGATATTGTTAGGTATGCGTCTACAGGCGCTGCACAACTACATCACAAACTGAAATATTTGTCTTTGCAAAAAGCTTCAGGCTTAGTCAGACTGGACAGAAAAGTGTCTGTGAACATCAAATTGTGCTCATCTTTATTTGGTTTTGCACCAAATCGTCAACAATTTTATGATAATTGTGACATGCCTAATGATGTCACAACTGAAATGAAAAATAAAACTTCAGATCCTGCAGAAAACAAATGCAACAAACACAGCTGGAGCAGCTGGAGTCACTAACACTTCATTAGTTGAACCTTTTTTTTTTGTCAGAATCTTCATTCAGTGGAAGAATTGATCACTGACAAACGGACAGTCGACCCCGCTTGCCTAACGTCGGCTATTTAAACCTCCAGATTCACTCCTCAGTAATGTTCTTGGTGGAGAGGAAGGATATACCCCACTTCCTAAATAAAGCTCCACCCCGAACCAGGCTGCGAAGAGGAAAAAGGTGAACATAAAATAAAGAGCTAAGGAGGTGTTAGCTGTTGAACCACAGGACAGGACCTGAACATGGTAGTCTAATAATAAATCAGTCGTTTGTATAAAATGCATGATATTTGGGTCATAAACATGAAATTTGCAAATGGATTTTGTACCTTTTACCAAGTATTTTGATGTAGATCATTGGATAGTGGTTAAAAAATGTAGCTACATATTTTATTTTTACGTCAAAAATGATCAGACATGCTCCCAAAGACACCTTGAACCTGCAGGATCGGGCTTGGAACCCACTGGCACCTGCATGCAGTTCTTGTGTACGAATTCTAATTACTTTGTGAGCAGTGGCGATAAATCACAAGGGTCTTAATCAAAGCACCACAACAGAGAGAGAGTAATCATCAATCACTTAGAACAGCGCAACACAACATTGGAGCCGTAGCTTCTCTCGTCTTCCGGTCGCCGAGCGCCAAACATGAGCCGCATCGCCGTGACACATCGTGATTAGTCCAATCAGCAAACACTTTAAAATCCTGACAGAAACCCATCAAAAGGCAAATGGATTGGCAAGACATGTGAGGCTGTAAAGCTGGCGAACTCCTGATTCTGCATGTCGATGATGTAAAAGACTTTCCAGTTCTCTGTTTTCTTGCAAAAAAAGAAAAAAAAGAAAAAAGGAGCAAAAGCAGCTCTTCTTCTCCGAGGTCCTACTTCCACTGACAAGGTGCCTTTCTTTTGATGGCATGCCATGATCCAGTAATGGTCATTTCAAGTCAGGACTCTTCAATCTCAGCATGCGGGTTAACAGGAATTGGCGGTGATGGATGGCGGAGAGGTGGGTCACCTCAAAGGCACAGTGGTGACATTCAGAATGTCTCAGTTTAAGATCGGGAGAGTGACAGATGGTATTTAAACTGAATCTATATATATATAAAAAAGAAAACCATGTCAACACAGGAAAAATATTGCCCTGCTGTACAAGAAGGGCATCTTCAACACCTGCTAAAAGGCTCAAAATATGTTTTAAGGAAACAAATTCATACGTTTTGTAAAATCTGACCCTTCCATCCATCCACTATCATACATTCTCACTCAGTTTAGAGTGACCTGTTAACCTTACATTTGGACTGGAGGAGGAAAGCGGAGTACCTGGAGAAAACCCACGAATGCACAGGGAACAACATGCAAATTCAATACCAGGCTGGAATTGTTGCCCCTACTTCATTATTATTCCTTATTATAATTTGGCTATTTTGATCAAATCCCATCACTTTGTTGCGTTTAACACGAGAGCGCAGCTGCGGGTGAGACGGAAGGAGACCGAGGCCCAGTCAGAGAGCTGATACGACGGGCAGTCATCTATGAAGGACACAGCAGTTATTTTTTAGTGATCAAATTTCAGATGCCATCACTTGGAACATCTCATTAATAATCAGCACGGTGGGGAAAAAAAAATTCAAATCATAGAATCCATGAAGAAGAAGAAGAAGAAGAAGAAGAAGAAGAAGAAGAAGAAGAAGAAGAAGAAGAAGAAGAAGAAGAAGAAAAAAACTCTTTTGGTTCTGCTGCTGTTTTCCAATGTAAATTACCCCACCAGGTATCGGCGCATACATTAGCACATTCCCAGTGACCTCTGGTGAAAGGTACCAACTCCACGTTTCCGTTAATAATAGAGGAGGCGTGGCACGACGGATTAATTACGTTCGTGCACCCGCGAGCACCTCCTTTTAAATGTGCCGAGCCGTGTCCGGGCTTTTTATTAATCATTCCGTAATGAGAGATTAAACACACAGATTCATTAACAAACTGTGGACACATTAAATCAGGCAGCTCCTTGAGGGAGACGTCCTCGCCGTTAAGTCTGTAAACATGGGAACGGGTTCCCGGCACGAGCAGCGAGTCAGAGAGAAGGTAGGAATAATAATAATAATAATAATAATAATAATAATAATAATTTAATAACATAAGGAAGATTGCTCTGAAAGAGTCTAAGCCAATGAGAATGGGTTGAATAATTAATTCCTGACACTAGTCTATGAAATGCTAGTTATAAAGTATAATCCACGTGTTAACCCTTTGTTGTACTCGATTTAAAATGAAATAAAACGAGATTGAATGATAACATTTTTACAGTTGGACACGCAGTGTTTGTAAGAAAAACAATTCTCAACTAAATGTGTGAACCGAGATCAAGACAAAAGGCAAGGAATGTTTACTATTAGCTCAGTTTGAAGCATATGAGTGGTGGCATTATGCTGTGGGGGAAGTTTTTTAGTTTTTTTTTTGTTTTTTTTAACAGGGAAAGAGAAACTGATCAGACTTAATTGGAAAATTGATACAGTTCAACCCTGGTAAAAAACCTGTTAGTGTTTATCTTCCAACAGGACAATGACCCTAAACATGCAGCCAAAACGTGTGTGGGTCCATTTCACAAAGTCCTAGTAAAATACATTGAATTTTGTTGTTACAAAGTGACAGAAGTGAAAAAGGGCACTAACATTAGGCTGCATCTTGTTCTGTTTTTTTTGTGTGTGTGTGTGTGTGTGTGTGTGTGTGTGTTTTTGCTATTCTTCTAACGACCAATATTAATTATGTCTATCATTTGCAAATGAGTGCAAACTCCTAAGAGGTTTCAGTAATTAATTTAACTTTTTATGTTTGCTTTTCAGATGTCCTTGGCTAATTGTTTTCCAGCTAATTGCTTGCTCCAGAATGGCTTTTGATGTTTTGGATGGATTTCCTTCCAATGTTCTTTTATCAGAATTGTATTTTGTCGCCATGGAGCTGCCTGTAAAAGTTGCGATACTTTTACAGGCAGCAACGAGCTCAGAGTCTGTGTGGGAGGACACACTGCCAGACATGTGGCTCCAGAAACTGCTGCCATATTAAATCAAAAATGTATAATAAAAAATGCTGCATGTGTTTACAGAGCCACACCAAATTGGTTAATAGTATTCTGTGAAATGCTCAGAACACACTAGATGTGTCTGGATCCGACGCTCAACTGCTTTTTGTAGATGTTTAAGATTATTATTAATTTTGTGCAAAAATAATTAAATAGGAGAAGTTAAAGGAGCAAGTTTACAATGCTTGATTACTATGTTTTAACTCGGTTTTGTCTATACTTGCAGATTTGCAAAGCAACCACAGGTCTCTGGAATTTTTTCAGAATCAAATGTTTGGTTTGTCAAGAAAAAGAAATCTCAGAACTGTTTTCTCTCCTACTTTAAAACAATCCTTCGCCTTCACAAAAAAATAAAATAAATAAAACAGACAAAAAACATTTTTGGCTCTTTCTTACTGCTATTCTGTCATTTGTTTAGGAAATCTTGACGTAGACATCTACCTTTTATGAGATAAGAGCTCTTAATTTCAGATAAATATGAGATTAATTGAGTTCTGCCAAGAGTGCTGTTTTTTTTAACCACATTTCTTTATTATCTTATCCGCAGCTGCTGCCATAGAGTGAACATTGCCACCTGTCGGACAATATTTGCAATTGCATTTTTGGATTGGACTTGTGATGCTTTCAAGATATTGGGAATTTTTATATCAACTCAATCAATGCAGATACAGCCACATTGTCTTTTCTATATCGACATGCTACAGTTGCCTAACACTATATCTTAGCTTACAAATAATTTCAAAAGCACTTAAAATATACGTTTATTGTAATATATATTTATTATTCCTTATTTGGATGAGTGTTTACTACTACCGGCTTTTACACCTGAAGTTACCAAAATATGGCGGAGATGGACGAGCCGTAAGTAGCCGCCGAGGAAACAAGACAGAAACCCCGAGAAAGATGCTATCTGATCACATTAACCTATGGAAGAACAGTGTGAATCAACCTTCTTTTATTCTCTCTTTTTAGGGAGAAGAAAAGAAGGAGAGTAGTGGAGCTGACTGAGAAGTTAGTGAAGGTTTGAGGTTTCCAAGGCTCCGGGTTTAGACAGGAAGAAGGCGAACGTTAGCTAGACGAGGAAGCTAACCTGGGCTGTAAACAAAATAAACAAGTAGCCTCTTCAGGGACATTTACCGTGGCTAGTCGGTCGTAAATAACTAGCTTGTCTGAACAGTGAATTTTTTTTTTCACTTTTTTGACTTATTTGTAGAAATAATATGTTCACTGTTGACATAATAGCTATTTATGCAAGACTAATCACCGATTTTATCTACCCAGGAGCTGTTGAGAGAGGAAACATGAGTCGAAGTGTCAGAAACGCCTGTCTCAAAAAGTAATAAAATAATAAGAGCTAAGACAGGGCAAACGCAGAAAAGGGGGAATATGCAGTGCCTTGCAACGGTATTCATAGTTGTCAGTCTTTTCACAATTGTCATGTTTCAACCACTAATTTCAAAGTATTTTTGTTGGAATGTTACAGGCTGACACAAAGTCGTGCAGTAATTGAGAAGCGGTTGCTGTCCTTGCCCAGCCTATCAGTTCAGTCTTACTTTGCAGTAATCTCTTTATTTTTCGCATTATGAGCTGACCAGTCCTCTGTGAGATATCTAAATCTTTTTTTTTAAAGTTTTATAACCTAATTCTGCTTTAAAGTTTCCACTGTCATCCCCTAAAGTCTGCAGTGTGTCTTTTGTTCTTTATTTTGGCGTAGTAACCTCTAAGAGGTTGAATAGAGATGCATACCTTCCCCTTTAGACTTTATTTATTCATAAATTAGAAATCTTTGCATGCCTTTCCTCTTTAGATGAATGCACTACTTCATGTTGGTCTATCTCATAAAATACTTAGAAGAATGTGGTTGCTATCTGACAAAATATAAAAAAATAAACCTTAAGAGTATGAAAACTTTTTCAAGGTACTACATATACACAGCAGGCCTAATAAGTCTTAGGCAGAGCGCCCACTTCACCTAATGTAGATAGTCTGAGTCTATGTTTGTGTGTGATTTCTTTTGCAACATTACATTGCAAGTCTTTGGGATGTATGGCGCAAGGTGATTTCTAAATGTGCCTATCGTCTCCAGGATGATTGTTGACGGAGTCTGTGGAGGCAGCTGTGAGTGGGAAGGTCGATGGAATCACGTCAAAAAGTTTCTCGAGCGATCAGGGCCGTTCACGCATCCCGACTTTGAGCCCAGCGCAGAGGTAGCGATCTCAACGCAGAGTTTGTGTTTCTCCCGACCTAACGTGTTCCATCCTTCTTCAGCGGTTTAACCTCTGTGTATTCTTCACCGCAGTGCTTGCAGTTTTTGATAGACACCTGTAAAATCCTGGTCATCGGTGCTGGTGGGCTGGGATGTGAGCTGCTGAAAGACCTGGTAAACTCACCGCTTTTTGAAAATGTACTCAGCATGACTTTCTGTTTCAGTAAAATCAATTCTTACCAACTCTTACCATTCAGGCTTTATCAGGTTTCCGGAACATTGATGTAGTTGATATGGACACGATAGATGTTTCCAACCTGAATCGTCAGTTCCTTTTCAGGTAAGTGTAATTATTCCATTGTTGACATTTTAGCGTTTGGAAGAAAAAAAAAAAAAGCCAAAATGTTACTTTAATCTGTGGACATTTTTTCACCAGATCAAAAGACGTAGGCCGGCCCAAGGCGGATGTTGCAGCGGATTTTATCAACAACCGAATACCAGGGTGCCGCGTAGTACCGTATCCTTTTCATCGAACAGGATGCAATATTTTAAATTGCTAACCCACAATATTTTTTTGGAAATTTTCTTTGCAAGAAGGAAGAAACAAGTCTTAATTTTAGAAAGCGCAATTTAAGCATCCGACCACAACAATAATTCTAAGGGAGCGAAAGCAAATTAGCGTTTTAAAAATGGTCTTCTCCTTAACGGTTTCTTCAGGCATTTTAAGAAAATTCAAGACTTAGATGAAACGTTCTACAGACGTAAGTATCTTTAATGTGCTCTCCTGTCATCTCTTCACATCCACTCAAGTAATAATTTTCCTGACGAGCAACGCCGTCGTTGAGTAGCATAATACAGCACTTTGCGGTGGAGTGAGCTACCATAATAACACTCTCACAATGAGTTATATAATAACTGCTTTTACAGAAAGCTGCTCATTAGTGAGAAGCAACATTCAAGGTTCTGTACAGAGAAAAATTACAAAATGTATTATTACAGCACCAAAAAAACAACAGGCTCGTGGAAAAAATCGTGAGGTAATCATAATAATGCACATATTTTATTATCTAGTTAAGTAGAGAATGCAGACAAAAAATAACAAGGTAATTTGCTAAAACAAATTGCAACAAAACAAATTATTTGGTTTAATTACTGAGAGCAGTAATTAAACCAAAACTGTAAGTATGTTCTACCCAGAACTTATCAAGTGGCGTAGTTTAACTTCACCTGGTTCAAATTCTGCAAACAAAAAAAAAAAACCCATCTTATTCAGCACCGTCTGCTATCCAATTATTAATTAGTTAATCCAAAAAATAATCAATGTAAAGTGAAGATCAGAAAGGTCTGAGCTTTTAACATGTAGATGATGGTTGTATTTTTTTTTAGCATGTTTTGCCACCATCACTAAAGAAATTCTCTGTTTTTGGCAATGAAATGTTTATTTTGTTCTTTAAAAAAAAAGGAATTGAATCCTTTGTATCTTTTTAAAAGGCTTAAGTGTTTAAATAAAAAAATCTTCAGAATGTGCCTTTTTTTTCTTTTTTTTAAAATCCAAATAATCGCCCGAATAATCGATAGACTAATCATTTACTAAACTAGTCGTTAGTGGCAGCCTTCAGCAGGATAGCGAGAACCAGCCGATAGGAATTTGCATTTGACTCCTGCAGGAATCAGTCAACAGTTGAAGGTCAATGAGAAGTGGAAAGACATTTTGATCAAATTATATTTTGATCAACCTAAATGGTAAATAAGCCATGAAAAGGATTTATTTACTATTGTGTATGATCCTAATTTTGGATCCTTTATGTTTGTCTCACAGTTCTTTTCATTTTCACCGTTTCCTACTTCGTACCTGATTTATTTAATGTGGAATTCTGTCTTCATGCAGAATTCCACATTATCGTCTGTGGGCTCGACTCCATCGTTGCCAGGAGGTGGATGAATGGCATGCTGGTAAGTATGTTTCTTCATGTGTATTTAAAACAATGATTTTTTTAGTTGTCAGGAGCATGTTTAAGCATTTCTGTTTGTCTTTTTTTGTTTTTTTTTTATGTGAAGCTATCTTTGCTCGTGTATGAGGATGGCGAAGTGGATCAGACCTCAGTCATCCCACTTGTTGATGGCGGGACCGAAGGCTTTAAAGGCAACGCCAGGGTCATTCTCCCAGGCTTGACAGCCTGCGTTGACTGCACACTTGAACTTTATCCTCCCCAGGTAATTAAGCACACCTTTTTGGAAGAGTTATATCGGCTGGACCCGACTTGGGTGCCACACCGAATCAAATAAATTAACGTCCACTTGTTCTTGTAGATCAACTTCCCTATGTGCACAATAGCGACAATGCCTCGTTTGCCGGAACATTGCGTCGAATATGTACGGATACTGCAGTGGCCGAAGGAGATGCCGTTTGGAGGTAAACGACGGAGTCGGATTACTTTTACTTGCAGCTTTTTTTTTTTGTTTTTTTTTTTAATATTGTCTTTGTAACGTTTAGCTCAGTTCCTCGGCTGTTCTGTTTCAGACGGCGTAGCTTTGGATGGAGATGACCCAGAGCACATCCAGTGGGTGTTCCAGAGATCTCTGGAGAGGTCGGCAGAGTTCAACATAACAGGAGTCACTTACAGGCTTACACAGGGTGAGCATAAAACCGCACGTCTGCTGCCAGCTGACCGCTGCTCCTCTGGGGAATAAGTCAAGATGTATAAAACTGAAACGTCACTACCTTGCTTTGTAAACTTTTGTTGCAGTTTCTGTCTGTTATATTTAGAGAGTAAAAAAATTTTACGGAGACATGTTTTTATGATTTATATTTTTCCAGGCTGGTATTTCATTGACCCGAACCTTTGTCTGGTTTTTATTTCTTTTGATTAAGTAATGACGGGGTAAGCAAAGAAGATTTTCCCTTTGAATTTTGCAGGTGTTGTCAAACGGATCATTCCAGCTGTAGCTTCTACGAATGCTGTCATTGCTGGTAAGTAGTTTAGATTTCAGACGCATTCATCAGCATTTTCTTGGTGGATTCAGACGTGTGTTTTGCAAAGACTTTGAGATTTCCAAAGGTCTTCCAACATCTGGAAGTCTCACGCGTTTCATGACTATTTCACCCTCAAAAGAACGAAACAGTAACTTTGCTGTACTTACTGTTATCTGATATGATTCTCTCTCAAAACCAGACATTTGTTATTGCTACTTAGGAAACAGTTTCCTTCAAAGTAGTCTCCGTTGTTTCTCCATTTTCAGTTTAGAAAATGGCTAACTTTGAGTCGGCTTCGCTTCAACATCCACACTGAAAAGTGTTCTTGTCAAGGCTCCCGTTTGTGGGGTCCACTCACTGATCAAAAAAATAAATATAATTTTAAATCAGCTGGTCACTGGTGGTGTGGACAGTCAAGTTGAAAATTGACAATTTAATGTCACAAACTGATTAATCAAAGTGTCTCTAGTTTAGGCTCGACAGTTATCCAGTAAAGACTTATGGTGTTATTCTACAACATGTTTTATAAAAAATAGTTAAACACATGTGCCTGTGTTGACCCTTTTAAAAGGGGACAATTACAAGAGAACAAATGATCAGACGAAACCAGTGCGCCTTTACTTGTTCTTGTATTGTTTGTAAAGAAGAGCAGAACACATAAAAATCACAATTATTCTCATTTAAACAAATCAAGCTGCTAGATGCCCAACAGAACATATTGCTTACTGCCGTTAGCGAAACAGAAACGGAGCTAAGTAGCTCTTCGCACATCATATTAAAGCAAGATAACTAATACGCGACGCAAAACAAACTAATTACATACAAACTCACACACACAGGGCTAGCATTCATCCATATCATTCTCCAAAGATTAATCTCTTACCTTATGAAAGGGGACAATTACAAGAGAACAAATGATCAGACGAAACCTGTGCGCCTATACTTGTTTTTGTATTGTTTGTAAAAAGCTCACGAGTCCCCCTAGTGGACTCTTGACTGTGGCGCCAATGCACTGCTCTGTCAGACAAAGGACTATATTTCTTGCACACACCAAATCAAACTAAATTAAGATAATCAAACAATTGGATCTAATATTAAAATGATCAAATTAATATCATACCCTGCAACACCTGTGCTTCTTTGTTGTTCTCTTTTTGTGGTGCAGCTGCTTGTGCAACAGAGGTTTTCAAGTTAGCAACCAGGTAAGGCGTAAATCTTTTTCGCAGACATGTCTATAGATGTGTTCACCAACTCTCACCATTCCTCATATGTTCCATTTTTGCAGCGCCTACGTACCTCTTAGCAATTACATGGTATTCAATGATGTGGACGGCTTATACACTTACACTTTTGAGGCGGAACGGAAGGTTTGTCCCCTCTTGTTTCATATTTATCTCTAGATTTCAGACGTTTCGATTGGTTTAGATGAACGTGTGACTCTTCCTGATGCAGGAAAACTGCTCAGCCTGCAGCCAGATACCTCAGGATCTGCGCTTTACTCCTTCTTCCACCCTCCAGGAGGTTCTGAACTATCTGACTGAGAGCGCCTCCCTGTAGGTTTCCTTGATTCTCCATGTTTTTTTATTAATTGTTTTGCTAGTTTTTTTTTTTTTTTTTCATTTCTAATTTATGCGTTGTATTTTTAACAACTCTGCATTTTTTTTTTAAGGCAAATGAAATCACCTGCTGTAACAGCAACTGTTGAAGGAAAGAGCAAAACTTTATACCTACAGGTAACTCTGTTAACTTTTTAGTTTTTTTTGTTTTGTTTTGTTACATAAGTACAAGCTTAAATCAAGGAATTTTCTTTCACAGTCGGTTGCTTCAATCGAACAGCGGACACGGCCAAACCTTTCCAAAAGCTTGAGAGGTGAGGTGCTTTATCGTACATGTCAGCATAGACTTGTCAAGGGAAGATGTTTTGAATGTTTTACTTCACTTTTGTTACCAACATGATTTTTTATTTATTTATTTTTTTCAGAGCTGGGCCTGACGGACGGACAAGAACTGGCCGTGGCCGACGTCACCACACCCCAAACCATGTTGTTCCGACTCTGCTTTACCTCATAAAACTTCTTCAAGCACTTTGACTGCCAGGACTGTTTACTGCATTTTCAATCAGGTTCTACTTGGATGTGACCAGTTCCACTGGTAAAGTGTACGTGTTGACAGACGTGAACGTTTTGCACTGAAAAGCCAAATTGTAGTCCACATCTTGTCATGTTTTAGTGATTTACAAATCTTAAAGTTTTTGTGTTAATATTTTACGCTCGGTACCTTGTAGTTTGTACAAACTGTACTCTTTATAAGAATATTTTGTGCTCATTCTGATTTTACTTATTTATTAAAACTGTTTTTTTAGTCAGCGCTGCCACTGAAGCTGTGTGTTTGAACTGGAATTAAAATGTTTTTCTTATTGACTGTGTTGCTTCATGTACAAACATATTAACATTTATTTTCACAGTGAGCACTATAAAAACTATAAAATATATAAAAAAAAGATCTGTTGGAGTACTTTAACAGTCATTCGTTATATACAGACCTTGGAGAAGTTTTTATACGTCTTTGACTTTTTTTTTTAAGTCAAAAATGCTTGGAATTTTATGTGTTAGACCAACACAAAGCAGTGTATAATAATGAAGTAAAAAGACACTAACTATTGTATGCAATTTTGCAGTTTCTTTCTTTGTTTTTTTTTTTTTTTTCCCCAAATTTGAAAACTGGAACAATTTTATTTAGGGGTATCAGAGAGCCGAATAGAAATGCACGCCATGCTTTTCAAATTGCTTGTACAAGAAAAATACGTATCCTCCTTATAATTCGCCATTATGTGCCACTTTGCGTTGTCTATTGCCTAAATTCATTTAAAATACATTGCAGTTTGTGGGTTTAATGTCAAAATGTCGCAACGCAGTGAAATTTTTAGATCGAATTGCCAACAATGTGCATTTGTTTTGTTTTGTTTCTTACCGTGTCAAGGTAAATGGCTTTCATGTTGCCTTCGCGTACCTCGGATATTACAAAATTACTCTCCTGGAGCAATAACTTGTCGTATTTGATTCATGCTTTAAAGTAAAGACGATTCATATTTACATCAGTTCACACGTGACATTTGAAAGAGCGGAAGACACCTTAAATTTTCCCTGCCTTTATTCTTTCTCACAAGTACGATTTGGACATTTGGAGAGGTACGCGAATGCAACATGACAACCAAACCGGATCGTGACGTCATTGTGCTACGTGGAAAGGAAGTAGCGAACATGCTAGCGTTAGCCGAGCTTCAAGTCCAGTGCGACCAAAACAAACGATGACGCCCGTGAAAAAGAGCCGAAAAAGGCGAAAATTAACCACCGGAGTTGATTTCGCTTGACAGCTGGCGTTGACTTTTGGGTTATTTAGCAGCTAAAGGTCTTTGCTGGGGACTCACTTGTAGGGAACCCCTCATTTTAGGTGCGAATTTAGCAGTTTTTCTAGCTGAAACTACTTGACCATAATGTACAGCAGCAATGTTATGTTTTTTCGATAACGTCAACCTCTAATTTCATCAGGTTCCTCTATGTTATCTGCCTGCGAAGCTTTAGAGAACGGAAGTAAACTTGACTTTTGTAAAGAGGTTAACGATAAATAAGGAAAATGATGCGAATTATCGTCAGTACTTGGTGACGTCGAAAACCCCTTTTGAAGTCATTAAGCCGAGTTAACTAACAAGCTAGCTGCGTTATCAGAATGAGTTGGTTCAACGCGTCTCACCTGTCCAGCTTCGCTAAACAAGCTTTAACGACAGCGCAGAAGTCGATTGACCGAGTTCTGGACATCAAAGAAGAAGACCAATGGGGTGACACGGTTGTAATGCCTTATGACGGTAAGCAAGTGGTATCAGAAACCGTATGTATTTATCATGCAAGTCCCTAAAGTCTTAAAGGATCAATGTAATATCTGTTTTAGACACAACATCCCCTGGGAAGGTTTCCGTGAGTGGAGGATGGGGTATGACTCAGTGGGAAGCCCCCGCTGAAGAAAAGGCCACCACTCCTCCTCTCAACTCCGAGGCCATTACGACGCCCGTCACTCGCACAGTTGTGGATGAATCCGAAAACTTTTTCAGTGCCTTTCTGTCACCAGGAGATGTTCCAGTGACCAAAGCGAAAGTTGTGTCTGTACCCCCTGCAAAGTCTCAAAGACGAACTCAAGAGACGGAGAAGAAAAGCCAAGGAGCTTTGCTGCAGATCCAAAGTGAGGATGGGTTTGTAGAGCCAACAGAACCTACAGAACAGAGCGTTGAGAGTCAAACAGTGGCCGACGACCAGCCGGATGAGGCCAAGTCCTCAACAGCAGCACCTTATTCTGATGCCATCCTCCTCCAGCCAGTTTCTCCAGTTACCTCCCCTGGTGACCACCCTTTCAGTCCTGACTGTGTGAAAACGGATGCTGAGTCGGTTCCATCAGAATCCAAAACGGAGCCGGAACCAGAAGATCCACCCGAACAACAGGCAGAGACGGATTCCCCAAACTCCTCTGAGTCTCCTCCTCCTT
Source organism: Poecilia formosa (assembly GCF_000485575.1). NCBI lineage: Eukaryota > Metazoa > Chordata > Actinopteri > Cyprinodontiformes > Poeciliidae > Poecilia > Poecilia formosa. Next base: position 449,758 of record NW_006800273.1, read on the forward strand.
CTGAAGCTAAAAGCTCTCCCCTGGCGGATCCCACAACCCCCACGTCCACCAAGGAAGTTCTCCCGGGTCAAAAAGACTCTAAACCAGAGGACCGTCAGAACGACACGCCCTCTCCTCCGGTCAGTGCTTTCTCCTCAGGAACTTCCACCACAAGTGACATTGAAGTGCTCGACCACGAGAGCGTGCAGAGCGAAAGCTCGGCCAGCTCCAGGCAAGAAACCAGCGAGAGCAAAACTGGGCTTCACCTGATGCAGGGCTCCTTCCAGCTCCTCACTGCCTCCACCTGCGGGGATTTCGCTCGACTGGAAGACTACCACAAACTCACGGAGAGCTGCGGCTCCTCCTCGGACGCGTTCGAGCGTATCGATTCGTTCAGCGTGCAGTCGCTGGACAGCCGAAGTGTCAGCGAGGTGAACTCGGACGACGAGATCCCCGGCAGCCGGACTCTGGCCTCCGTCACGGCGGGACCCGCTCCCCCGACGGAGACGTGTCCGAAGCAGGAGGACGGAGCGGAGGAGAACGCTGGTGAGGAGAACGACGGCAAGGAGGAAGGATACGCCGAGACGGGGAAGGAGCAGTCGCTGGACGAGATGGAGGAGAGCGGACGGAGCGCGACTCCTGTAAACAGCGAGCAGCCAGACGAGTTGTGCGCTGGTGTTGATGACGACGCGATGTTTGGTTCTACCTGCAGCGCAGAAGAAAATATCACTCCACCAATCACAGAAGAGATGAAAAGTGTCTCACCTGCCCAGATACTGGAGCTGCAAAAGGTACCCGAGTACTAAAGATGTGTACAAAGCACGAACATTCAAATGGGACTGAGTTGCCATTCCACAATCAATTATCATCAATTATTATCGCAATAGTATACATGCAATAATTCATTTAGCCAAATTCTGCATCTGTTGGCTTAGAATGTTAGCTAAGATTGTTCATAGCTAACATTTATTCATTCATTCATAGCAAGTCAATGTCAGATGTTGTGCTCTGCATGACAGTAAGTGGTGAATTTGATTAACTTGTTTCCGTGGGAACGGACAGATTCATCCAGCAACTATCTTTGCTGGCTGATAAATTGTCCCAGAAATCATTGCGATAAATGATGTTGTTTTGAGACCGTTTTCAAGTGATATAATGGGAATGGCATGACAGTGCAAGCCCACTCTCTCAAAGATCAATAAACTTAAATTTCTAATGAACATTCTACAACATCCAAAATCAACAAACAAAACAACCGAAACGACAAATAAAATGGCTGCTGACGTCTGTAAAAAACACTGCCCTTCAGAAAAGGGGCTAGTTGAGACCAATGTACCAAACTGAAACATTTTGTCATCCACAGAAATAAAGAGACACGGGAGAAACAATATTGCAAATGGAAATGATCGAGCTTGTTCTAATTTATTATATAACTTATTGCGACACACTTAAACATCAAGACATACAAAGTATGTATGCGACTTCTAGAGGTCTCAAATATGTGATTCTCTGCGCACAAGAAAATAACTGCTAGAGAAGATATAGATGATGTAAATATATTAATAAAAATCATCTTTGTACTTTGCAAGGTTAATGTTTACGATTTTTGCCAATCGCACTTGCTGAAACGGCTGTACCCGACCTACCAAATTCAGGTGTTTTCAATTACTTTCTTTTAGATTGAGTTTTATTTCTTTTTAATCCATTGTGTGGATCTACTGTTCTTCAAATCTACAGGCTGCATTATATTAGGAAAACATACGACATGCAATAATGTTGCTGGACCAAACAATGGCAACATTCTCTTACTGTGGGTTTATATATTCTAGATAATGACAACTTTATCCATCTTAATATTACTTCAAATCAGAAGAAACCTGTTGGTATAATTAAAATATAATTCTAAACCTAAATCTGGAAGGGATGTGAATAAATTGGGGCTTAATCGTACCATTCGATTGACAGAACTCGTTATTCTTCATTGAGAGTCTCAATATTTTGGGAGCCAAACCATTTCACGACCCTGTATTTGTTTCTAGAGGACTCCAAAGCGCCGTTCACATGCTGATGTTTCACAAAATATTTATGGATGTATTTCAGGTTATCGACGATCTGTCAAGCCGCCTTGAGAAGAGAGAGTCTCAGCTGCTGGCTGTTAGCAAAGACAAGGCCAGGCTGGAGGAGGAGTGTGACAATTTAAAAGAGTGAGTTTGTCTCCCTTATGTACGCACCAAGACGTACACGTTCCTTTTTAAGTTCAATGCTATTGTAAAATTATACTTTGTACTGATAATAAAGTAAGCTTATGCATTGTTTGTTCGTCTGTCAGTGAAGTGATAAGCCTGAAGGAAGAGAGCTCCACTGTGCAGTCCCTGAAAGACGAGTTCACTCAGCGCATAGCGGATGCAGAAAGAAAGGCTCAGCTGGCCTGCAAGGAGAGAGACATCGCCAAGAAGGTGATTATAATATAAGGGTTTGTTGACACAGACATCAAAGTTACTCTGGCAAAGATTGTAAATTTTCATTTTTTTTTGCTGCTGCCTTTGTATTTTACAGGAGATCAAAGGATTGCGAGAAGAGCTTAGTACAAGACTGAACTCGAGTGATACAATGGAGCTCATCCGAGAGAAGGAGGAGCAGATCAGAGGTCTGCTGGAAGAGGGTGAGAGTCATTACTGTTCAAGCACGCCGGTCCCAGTTCACCTTCTTGAACCAACCAAACGCCTGGTTTAGCAACCAGCAAAGGAAATATGTGTGTTTTGGTCACAACCCAAAAAAAATACAAAATGCTAAATTGCCCTGTCATATTACATTGAGAGAACATGTGGAAAATGAAAGCGAACCATCAGGTCAAGTATCTTCTACCAGAAATACTACCAGAAGAGTGATTTCTCTTTTTCGATGGTTTATTTCTCTCGCTGTTAGGTGAAAAACTGTCGAAACAGCAGCTGCAACACAGTAACATCATCAAGAAACTGCGTGTGAAGGAAAAAGAGTGTGACAGCAGGATTACGAAGCAGCAAAAGAAAATCAAGGAGCAAGAGGAGGAGCTTAGGCATCTGCAGCAGGTGAGTGTCAAGTACATGTCAGAACGATTTGCTAATTTGCTCTTATGTGATTATGCTGAGCACGCTCCTATTTTTAAAGATGGTGCTTTTTGTTCATGCTGGTTAGAAACGGCTCATGTTTCAGGTTAAACAATAGATCATGTGTTCTGCGGAAAATTATGGCACGGTGAGCTTCAGGTGTTTTCAAGATTTGGAAAGTGATTCATTTCTGGACAAAGTCCTTGAGAGTGCTTGATATTCAAACTGCACAGTTTATTGATAAAGTGCAATCTAACGGTTTAAATTTGGAAACCATAATTTACAATTGAAACCAGATATTTTTATACACCTAATAAAAAGACACAGTTTTTTTCCCCTTACTGTTTGAAGGTAAATTAGACTCAACTTTTCTTGTTTTAGCTTTGTTAGAATTACCAAAATTATTTCTATTTGCTAAAAGCCAGAAAACTTATTGTGGACAATTTTTAGATATTTTTGGTGACTTTCTTTGTATATTGTGTTTTTAGCAGTTAATTTGAGGATGAAGATCATTTACCTTAACATTGTTTCAATGTAATGAAAATGAAATATTTTTCATTACATTGAAACAATATTGCATTGTTTCAATGTAATGAATATTTATTATTTCTAACGGCGCAATTACTTATGGATCAGCTTATATTTTGTACATTAAACAACATTTTTGAAATTGGTGTTTTGTTCTCAGACCAATCAAGTGACAGACTTACCAAAACAGAAAACGTTGCTATATTTCAGCTTACTTCATCCCTGCTAAAGAAACTAGAATTTCACAACCAAAAAAAATATTAACAGTTGTAAATCATATAATAACGAATTGAAGCTTTCTGGTTTTCACTTCATTTGTAATGTTTCTGTCCCTTAAGCTTGGTGGTGAAAAAGTTTGAAAATTGACCTCAAATGCTCAAAAAGTGCTTAAATTCTTCACAGGTTTCAGGAAAAACACAAGAAACCTGGAACCTGTTAGCAGAATCACAAGTTTTCCTTTTAATTTGTTATTCGGTACTTTGTTCTGAGCGTTAGCTCGATTCCTGATTCTCTGGTTGCAGGTTCTGGATGGGAAAGAGGAGGTGGAGAAGCAGCACAGAGAGAACATCAAGAAGCTGAACAGTGTGGTGGAGCAGCAGGAGAAGGAGCTGAGCAGGCTGCAGACAGATGACGAGGAACTGCAGGAGAAAAACAGGAGCCTCCAAGCTGCCCTGGACAGCGCTTATAAGTAAATATTTAAATTTTCATTATTGACACTGAATATTTGGAGCGCTAGCTCATAAGACGATTTCAATGAGTTTGACCGTCATTCAGTTTGATCCTAGAAAATGTTTTTTTTTTTTCCTTTTTGGTTCTCCATGTAGTTCAGGTATTAGTCCTAAATAGTAAAGATCAGTTCATTACTCAGATGATGGCAGCCATATGCTCCAAGTATCAAAATTAATTTTGGTTTTGTATTTTTTAATTCTTGAAAAATAAGTACAGGTAAGATCTTAAAAACTGCAGAAGATCTCTGTGGGTCCTCCTTCTAGCAATTGCAGTTTTATTTTACTAATTTAATGCATTTGGTAAATAATAGAACCAGTACTCCAGAAATATTAGAATTAGGATGCTGTGAAAGTAAAAAGAATGCATGACAAAAACAGAAACACTTGAAAACTACTTCTAAAAAACCGTATCAATTACCTGGAATTACGAAAAAATTTATTTTCCAGTGGTAAAGGTTTACAGAAGCCTGCAAGGCTTTACGTCAGTCAATAGTTTATTTGGATCAATAAAACAAACTCTTTAGCTCAATTTCTCTTGCTAGCAGTACTAAAGAGCACCACTACCTGGTGTGGTTCATTATATTAGACAAGAATGAGTAATTATAACTTTCATTTGAAGTCAGTATTAGTAATTTAGAAACAGTTCTTGACCTAAAAAAATAGTTTTTAACCCACGTTGTGTGGGGAGTCTACAAGTTAGCCGAAGTTAGCTCAGCCTTTTATGTCCTTTATATTTATCAGTGTCCATAGTTTATCTGAACCGTTTTTTTTTTCTTCTTTTTTTTGTGCAACATGTTGGAAAAAAAATCACTTATTGAGCAACAAGAGCATGGTGAAAAGAATTTTTGAATTAGAAAAAAAAAAAAAAAGCTAATGTTTACTTTCAAATGCTGCAGTCCAGCGGCATGGCAGCAATATTTTGATATGCTTCCTGTTCCTCTCTGTTTCCAGGGAGCTGGCAGAGCTTCACAAGGCTCACGCTAGCAGAGCGAGCGAGGCCGAAGAGGCGGCTCTAAGCAGGGAAATCCAGGCCAAGGAGCAGCTGAGTTTAGCTCTTGAGAAGGCTCAGGAGGAGGCCAGGATCCAGCAGGAGGCCCTTGCCAACCAGGTACCACAACCCAGCACGGCAAATCCTTCTCAGCCGAACATGCAGCTATAGCTTCCAGTCACTTTTGGGATGTTTTTGGCACATTGTGTCATGATTAAGCATAAAAACAAGTCTTCAAACAGCTTTTAAGAACATTTGACAGATGACTTTAAAGCAGCAAAATGGATTAAGTCGTTTAACATTTTCCTAGTGAACTTTGCTTCCTACAGTGCTGTAAGCTACAGATTGCGTTAGCATAAATATGCAGTCGCTATTTAATTATACAGCTGCAGCGTCATGTAACAGAAACAGAAAAGCCGATCAGAGAAGATGGGAATATTTGTTTGTTGTTCTGTCCCATAAAATCCCAATAACTTTGTAGTTGTCATGTGACAGGATGCAAAAAGTCAAGCAGTGTGAATACTTCTGCAAGAAACTATATGTAGCAATTTCTTTTAGTCATTTTTCCACTTTGCCTCCGTTACACCATCCATGTCCAAAGTGGGGAATTTGGACGTTTTGTGTCCCCCAACTTGTAGTTCAAGAGTGATACAAATTTGTTTATTAAACTTTTCATTTTAAAAAAATTTTTACAACAGAAAATGTTAAGTGCAACACAAAATATTTGTCTTTTATAATAAGTAGAATTATGTCCGTTCAGAGACTTTTACTGAAAAGTCGACCCATATCAGCTTTCATTTAATTTATTCAATTCGGCTAAAAAAATATAGCAAAACGTTTTGACAGAAAGTCGTGTTTTTATAACTGGGAATAAATTTTGTTGAAGCGAGTCTAAAAGAGTTTGGAAACTAGATACCTTTCATTTAACACATCAAATGTGCAAAATCATTTTTACGTTTTGTGAATAAGGGTGCTTTAGTTGCTTAATTTTTATTTATTTATTTTTTTTTTTTCTTAGCCCGCATAAACTGTTAACACCACAAAAAGTTTGCTGTACTCCATAAGCCATGTTGACTCAAACATGCGTTTTTTGTTTAAACGCACTTACTGGCGTTTGATGTCACATTCATTCTCACGGATCAGCAGCTTAAAGACAATAATAGTTTCTCTGTCTTTTGCTGCCCTGCTTTTGTAAATATGCAAATAGTGGAGAACCTGTTCCAGAGCAGCGTGACTGAACTGTTTGTCATCTCCTGTTTGCAGGTGGCTGACCTGAGGATAGCTCTGCAGAGAACGGAGCAACAGCAGGCCAGGAAAGAAGATTATTTGAGGGAGGAGATCAGTGAGCTTCAGCAGGTAAGAAAATGTTGTTAATAAATTTTTTTTTTCCTATGGAGCAAGACATTCCATCATGACTGGAACAGGTTTTGTCTAATCCACTCCACGTGATCTCAATGTGTTTCAGAGACTGCAGGAGGCAGAGACCAGGAACCAGGAGCTCAGCCAGAGCGTCACCTCAGCAACGCGGCCTCTGCTGCGACAAATCGAGAACCTACAAGCCTCGCTGGGCGGACAAACCGCGTCCTGGGAGAAACTAGAGAAGAACATCTCCGACAGGCTAGGTGAGACTCGAGAGCGCGTCAAGTCGCGGTTTGTAAAACGGTCGGCCAAACGCAGAGGTGTCCATGAAGCCTGACTCTCTTTCTGGCCGTCTGAACAGCGGATGCCCAGACTCAGCTGGCTGTCGCCGTGGAGAAGGAGCGATCGGCGGCAGAGGAACTGTTATCCATCAAGTCCCAGCTGGCTTCGTTGGAATCCCAGAATTCCTTGCTCCGGCAGGAAAAAGCCAGAGTCTTGGCTCAGCTGGAGGCGGAGAAAAGCAAGAGGGAGAAACTGGAGGACGAGAGCAGCAGGTAATGTCAATTGTCAGAGAATAGCAAGGTTTGAACACAGATTTTCCAGCGTATTGTTCATATAATGTAAAGTTTGTAGATCAGAGCTGTCAGATTGTTTTTGATTTTCCTAAGTTTTCTCAAGATGTGTGGAGCTGGCAAAAAAATAGACCACAAAAACCACTTTTCTCTGGTGTTTGTACTATAGTTCTTTCTGTCTTACATTTGTCAAAATCATATGAACAATAAAGAAATGATCATATTTTTGTAAAAGTAGAAAAACTAGCCTCTTTACTGCTTTAAATTAAAGCATCTAGATAATTTTCTGTGTTTTAGTTTAAATTTATTCTATAAATACCATTAAATCATGGTATTTTTACGCAAAGGTTAGTAAAACAGTATCTCTCACCAGCTCAACCCTACTTTTAATTTAGCAGTAACTCTCCTTCTGAGATCTGCCTTAGTAATGTTCCAAGTCTGTTAAAACAAAACCATTCATGGAAATAACTTTTTGTTTTTTATTCAATTAAGTCTATATGTCCAGCATCATTTCTCTTACATTGCAAATACATGTCTCTGTTGTTCTGTGGCCATAGTCTGACGGTCCACTCAGGTCTACTACTCACAGTTTAATGGCTGTTTAAGGACTTGCAAACAACTAATGTGTTTTCAGATGTTTTATCCTTAACCACAGGGAAAGATGAAGACGAGCGGTTATGAAAGAAGAATGAATAAAAGAACATGAACATGCAAACTGCTAGAAGTTTGAAAAATACACAGAGCTTCCTGGATGTCCCAAGATGTTTTTGAGGGTTTCAGGAAACCGCAGGTCTTTTGTTATGCGTGCTGTGTGTGAGTTGGTCCTGCTGGAAGCCCCTCCCCCTCCGGCAGCCTGAGCCTCGTGGCTTTTATCTTCCGTGTGGAGGTGGGGCTGTTCAACCGGGCCAGTGGCGCAATGGATAACGCGTCTGACTACGGATCAGAAGATTCTAGGTTCGACTCCTGGCTGGCTCGATCCTTTTAGTCGACAGTTTCGACTATATTTGGGCCTCCATGAAATAAAATGAACAGAATGCTATGAAACGGGTAATAAAGACGTGCAAAACTGCGTGTCTTAGAGTGAAAGTTGTGAAGAAGTATTGTTGTGTGCCACTGTATCAAACAGAAGTAGTTTGATCTCAAAAGAGCATTTGAAATGGTTTATGATCATTTTAAATATCTTTACCTAGGGAGCATGCAGAGCTGACAAATCTGAAAGGAGAACACAGTCGGATGCTAGAAGAGGCCAAGAAAGAAAAGGTAAGGCAGGAAGTTTTCCTACTTGTTCTCTGTTACAAAAAACAGCTCCTCATGCGTCTCTTTGCTTCTTTAACCAGCTACTGCTGACCAACCAGCTAGAGATGGAAAAGATGAAGGTAGAGCAAGAGAAGAAGAAATGCTATCTCGCACAAGAAGCACTAAAGGAAAAGGTGCATAAGAATTTTTCTTATTTGACACAAAGCATTTTCATTTTATTTCAGTTCATCCAAATTTACTCATTTCTTCCTCAACCAGGAGCGTAAAGCTGTAACACACTCTATTGGAGAACCGCCAGCGGCTTCCACGCCGTCCTTGTCCCGCTCCAGTTCCGTCAGCGGGATGGAAAACGCTGGGCTGCACACCTCTGTTCTGTCGCAGGTGCATCCTGTTTTTGATCAGATTTATTTACAGAAATTGAGCCGTTTTTAGCGTTATTTGAGAATGGATTCTGAATGTTTTTATGCTTCGTTTTAATCATCCTCAGGATGACTGTTTGGACCACTCAATGGGAGCAATGACCATGTCGATGTCGATGAGCGGAACCAACCTGTACGAGGCAGCCAGGCTGTCTGGAGGCTCCAGCATCATAGAGAACCTCCAGTCCCAGCTTAAACTGAGAGAAGGAGAGATAGCTCAGTTGCAGGTAATACAGAAAATAAAAACAAACAACATGACTCATTTTTGATCAGGTGTAAAAAGAAAAAAAAAAGAAGAAAAAAGTCTTCAGTCAGTGGTTTCTTGAAATTCATTGCAATACATACTGCTACTGGAGATCTTTCCTGCCCACAGCCATCACCGTCTACAATAACTCTTTAATTAAAAGAGTTGCAACAGCATTTGATTTCCCTTTGGCATCGATAACGTATTCTTGAACTGAAGTTAGCTTAATTTTGTTGTAGCTCGAGATCGCCAGTTTGGAGAGAAGTCGCTCAGTGATGGCAGAGGAGCTGGTTCGGCTCACGAATCAAAACGATGAGATGCAGGAGAAAGTGAAGGACATCCCAAAGTTGAAAATTCAACTCAAGGTGCGGACAACAAACGATTAATTCATTGTTGAGTATGCATTCCTTACCATGGCTTCAAATGGCAAACGATGCATCTGTGTCTGTGGATTTCAGGATCTGGAGCAGAGACACAACACCATCCTGCAGATGTACGGAGAAAAGGCTGAGGAAGCGGAGGAACTGAGACTGGACCTAGAAGATGTCAAAAATATGTACAAAACTCAGATTGATGAGTTACTAAAGAATCAGAAATAAAGTAGTTTCACCTGCTTTCCCCTCCTTGTAACTCAGTTGTTCTTGTTTGCCACAGATGCACTCAAATAACAGCAAAGAGGAAAACGTCTAACTTAATAACTGTGATTATTATTATTTTTTAATCTTATCCACCATTTTCTTTCCGTTACGAGCTTTATCGAAGTGAGGACAGATGTGTGGAGTAATGTTGCTGAATAACTATGAAGGATTCTCATGCTTGTTGATTAACGCATCGATTTGAAATCTGTGGAACATCGCTGACAATAAAACCTTAGGCGTAGTGTTGTAGAGTTTTTCCACTGTATGACGGGGTAAAGGATTTGTTTGCACTGTACAAATTCTGTCATAATTTGTCCATGGACATTCAGGAAGGTTTAAGAAGTTTATGTTATTGTATAGAGAAATGTTGGTATACTTAATGTATAAATCACAACGCACGGTGTAGATCCGAAGATAATCTCAGAGGTGCTGATGGTTTAATTTTAAGATGTATAATTATGTAAATGAATAAACATTTATTTGGGTGGTGGAAAGAATGTCCCTGTTCATTTTAATATTGACTTCTATGTGAAATCTCAAAATTTTCCCCGCACTAAAAAAAAAAAAAACATAATCATTGTTTAAGACATTGTAAATTGTGTTTAAAACGTCTTAATAGAACAAAATCTGTTAATTTCGCTGTATCCATGCAAATGCTTCTTATTTTGCTTTTTCCTATTAAAAGAACTTCCAAACGTAAAAGCGTGGCGCCATCTGGTGGCCACTTGGTCACAGTACACCCTGTTAACGTGGAAGGTTTCCGGTGTTATGGCGACCACCGGCATCATCGCTGCTTCAGTCAGAGACAGCAGGCTGTGCATTTAGGTAAAGCGGTTCCTAACCAACGCATTGTTAGATTTATTGAGATAACCAGTGGTGGTTATTACTTGTGGTTGTAGTTGTGACTGTGTCATAGAAATATATCTCATCTTTTCTGTCTTCTTGCGTTGCATTCACGGCACGGCAAAACTTCACATTATAAGGGTCTTCTCGCTTTGTTATGAACCAGAGCTAGATGTTAGCTATTTCGACGTTTTTATTTGAGCTTGTTAAACGTATCTGCTGCTTCCCGACGAAGAAATCACTTAAGTTATGCCTTATTGTCGCTACATCTGTGTTGCGAATATTTATTTATATTTACAATGTTTTACTGAATGCTCCATGCGGTTCGCAAAGTTTTAAGTTAATTTTATTCAATATTACCAGTCGAAGTAAAGCTAGCTACAAGTAACATAAAAGGTAGGCGTTGAAAATAAAGTCGTGTTTCTCTCTGCATTCACTGCAGAAGAAAATAACAGTAAGACGACACATTTTCCACTTCTGTAAGATAGGCACAGTGCCTGGCAATGAATAGACTTAATTTCGTCGTGTTATGGACGGAAACGTCAATGTATTTTATTTTAGTTTCATTAAAAAAAAAATATGCAAAACCACTAGAAAGAAGCAGGTAAGAACTGAACAGAAAATTTGGCGTGGTTTTCAAATAAACCTCCTGCGCCCTGACTTAGAAGTTTGTAGAATCACCGTTTGCTCCATTTGCAGCACCAAGTCCTTTGGGGTTACGTCTTTACCAGTTTTCTACAATTACATAGTCAAAATTCACATTTATTTTGTTTGCAAAATCAGCACAGTCACATTGGTAAATAAGAAGCATGTAATCTTGGTGTGTAAAGCTGGCTATATTAATTTTTTTTTAATATTTTACAATACTGGAGTAAACGTACTGTATTATCTTTCACTACTGACTTCCTTAGTGTTACTGAACCATGTAAGCTTTTTCCACCCATTGTTTTAAAATATGCAGTATAAACAGTCTCTTATTTTCCCCTTCCTTCAGATATGAAACTGATTCATAGCTATTGTGGGGAAATACAATGAGCTTGCTGCTCTACCAAAGGTTGCACTATAATTTCTAAGACATCAGTCATTGACTTTGGAAGGGAAACACTTCATTGGCTCAAGGCTGTAAAAGCACCAACAAAGTCTGGACTTTTAACCAACTAGATTGGATCGTAAAAAATGACTTTTGTGTCACTGTGGCTTCTGACTTTCCCCCTTCTGCTCCAGCACCAGGAATCGTAGCTCCTTTGGACCTTTAAGTCTTTGTTGTGGTTGCTCAGACAAGAGTCGGAAAAAGGTCAACGTTATTTCCTGCAATAACAGGACCTGTCCTTGCGCGGAGATCAGATCCGCCTGGAGCCATGTTCCCACACGCTTGCCTGTGCCCACATGCTCCTGCTCTGTGATGTGTTACTCTCCCTAACCGAGATCATAAGGTGCAAGTCTGAGTGTGTCTTTCCTATTCTCACAGAGCGAGCTGTGAACACAGGCAGCCGTTTCATATGTCTGCCTGTCCTTCTGACTATGCTGCTCTTGGTAGCGCTGGGCATAGTTTTCCTTCCCCCCGCCGCGGTCAACATTGTGACGGCTGAGGTCACCGACCACAACCCGGCCTCACCCCTGCTGAACTACAGCAGGATCTCCTTGCCGCCGGAGCACATACCCTATTTTCTCAGCAACAACAAGAAGGTCGCCAAGTTATGCCGCCAGGACCCACTCTGCCCTTTTAAAGTAAGATATGGTCTTCTGTTTTTCAGGCTCTGGCACATCAAGAACATTTTTTATTTGTGTTTGTTTGGCATTCTACGTTTTGCCCAGTGCTGTGAAAAAATGTGTTCTTCTTTAACAGATTTCCTCTGTTTTTGGCTTCTTTGTCTCACCTAAATGTTTCAGATTATCAGTCGAGCTTTAATTAATTTAATACAGATTTTATATTCAGTTAAGTTTACCCACAGTTTTATTTGCCGTCGTCATTTTGGCGATTTATTTTACAGTAAATAAGGATTTATTTTGTATGATGAATGAATTATGTTTTTCCACAGTGTTTCAAATGTAACATCTTTCCAAATGTTAAATTAAGTAACGCTGTGCATTTATCCCATTTGTTTGGGATTTGATATTAATATACACTTTGTGTATATTATTTATCATCATGTTTAGTTTTAGTTTTATGTAACACATTTCCTATTCTATTCTATTCTATTCTATTCTATTCTATTCTATTCTGTTTTCACTTAGGGACAGTTTCCTTGTGCTACCATATAGATTAGCTAATTACCTACCTTCATGTTTTCACCTCATATTTTTCTTGTTCTGTAGTTTAAAATTAATTCACAGGAAGATCTGCTGTATTTCACCAGCAAATTTCCTGAAACTTCTTTTCGTTTAATCTCTCTTTGGTGGAGTGATGGATAGATAGAGCCTCTGTAGAGTAAACACTTTGTTTCCTTTGTAACAGGATGCTTTGCGGAATCCGTCGCTCTGTTGGGGCTACGAGAAAAACTGCGACGCAGAGAAACGCTTCAGCTATCCTGTCTGCACCAAGGTTAACTCCGGATGGTAACTGTTCCCAAGACCTCATTCACCAAATCGCATTTGATTCCTCAGTAGAATTGTTATTTTAAGCTCAGCATGTTCCTCACGCACATTGCTGGCTGCGCTTTTCCCCTCATCTGCCTAAATCTTGAATGTGTCAGGGCCCGTTCGCTGGACGCAGCCCAGGAGCTTTTCTGGAAGCAGGCTGATTTTGGTTACGTCAAGGAGCGACTCTCTGAACTCAAAACACTCTGCAAGGCCGGCGAGCCGGTACGTCCGCTCATTTCCTTAGTTCTCACGAGCTTTCTGAGTCAACAGGAAAAAACAACGAGTCCAAAGAAAACAGACTCACTGTTCAACAAAAATGTAAAGACAATCGGGCAGGAGTATTTTTTGCTGGCGCTAAATAAGTCAGATGAAAAAGGGTTACCTTGAGAGACGATCCTCCCTCCCAAACTCTGATAGATGCTTCGTGAAAGTCAATTAAACGTGATTCATTTTCATGGCGCTTTATTTCCCCAGGGAGACTCGTCATTAAAATGCAGCAGTCACGCAAGGTTCTGCAGGGCAACGAATCTGTACCTGGACTTGCGAAATCCACGCAGAAGTCACGAGAGGTCGGTGGCGTTTAGAAACCGTTTCCCTTCCCCTAATAAAAGTGACCCGAATCTCGACCGTCTTCGCTGTCCAGGTATGACGAGGACTTTATCCGTACGGGGGAGATTGGCGGGCACTGCAAACTGAACAAGCAAGCGCTGGCAGCTGAAGGAGATCACAAGAGTCCTCTGCAGTCCTGGTGAGCGCCAGTCCGTTCACACACCCAAAACAAACATTTCCTGTAGCGCTTTGGTCTGTAGAAATGAGCTTGCAGTGTTTTTTTTGTGTTTTTTTTTAAGTGATAAATGTGCAGATCCTGAATAAGCCTTGAATTAAAACTTTTACACATTATTCTTTAATTAAAGAAAAATGTACACTTGACAAATGAATATAGAAGGAATCACAGTAGAAAAAACAATAACAATTCCTTTAGCAGCTTTCTGCTTTTTTCAGTCAAACATACAAACGGTCTTTACGAGAACGGAGTCGGTTTCACTACGTCTTAAAAACTTAGAATCATATTTTATCGGTGCAAAACTTCAAAGTTTTATACAAATGAAGACCTGAAAAATACAATTTACCTTTATATTAATATCCCTTCACTCTGGTGCCCTTAATAAAACCTAATTATTCAATGGAGGCCATTGGTGTGTAAAATAATCCCAGTTTAAATCCAGATGTCCCATAAATCCATGATGGAACAGTTTGGTACAACTGCAGACTTACCAAAACGGGCCGGCCAGCCAGGGCTTTAATCAGAGAAGCAGCTAAGAGGCTCACACCGAGATCAACGGCTCAGGTAGCAACTGGACCAACAGGAGGTCAGTCGGGCAACTACACAAATCGTGTCTTCACCCGGTCTGACCACACTTGGTCAGATCAAAAGGTTCTGTCTGTAGACGTGCAGAGCTGCTAGAGACGTACAAAAACATCTGCAGCAAAAGGAGGCTGAATACAAATTAAACCCCCACGTATTGGATTTTTCATTCACATTACAACAATGTATTATTTTTTTCCCTTCCAGCTTCTAATTACTTTGCTAGGTCACAAAAAACCCCAATAAAAAACAGACGTTTGTGGTTCCCGTGTGGAAAAATGTGAAGAAAATCAAGTAATATTAATACCTTTTTCAGCAGACAGGGTGTCGTGGAAAAAAAAAAGGATTTCGAGTCACAACTGCAAAGTGCACAAAGACCTTTTAGTGCAATCTTTGTGCAACCTATAAGATCGATTTTTGACAATTGTTTTTCTCTTCAGCTGCCAAATATGAAATGAGGTCCTGAGGGCTCAACACAGTTCCTCTGTCAGTATGCTCAGACTGCAGGGACATTATGCATATGCTCATCATTTCACTATTTTATAATCAATTGCAGTGCAATGCATCACAGAAATGTCCCTTTTTTATTGCTGCGTGTCAGGTGTCTCCTTTTAACCTCACACATGCATCATCCGCATCATAACATACTGACTTGATACATTTTCTTCCGAGTTATGCTTCTTTTTCTTCTCCTTTAGACTACTGCCATACCTTATTCACCAGAGTACACAAAGTTTCCCTTAGACACTACATTTCATGTTGAATCCGTGTTTGTGGCCTCCGTTCACAACGTCATTATTTATTAGTTATTTTCCCACGAAAGACTGATGACTGAAAGCCATCCAGAATGTCAGACTCTGTGCCCGTTTTTACATCCTACATGTCTTGGGATTTTTCACGTACAGCTCTTTGCAACTTTGTCCTCAAAAAGCGCTTTGTAAATAAATTACATTCATTAATTTGGTTACACAAACACAACCCAGATGGTTGCAGAAATGTTGACTGCACACAGCTGTCCACTGAGGGACCTGGAGAATCCTCCCGAACTAGAATACATAGAATAGATGTCAAAATTTACGACCTGCAGGCTTCAAGGTTGAGCATTTGGGCCAAGAGATGTCCAACCATGAATAGTCTGTGGTTTAACAGTGTGCATGTAGGGAGTTCATGTACATTTTAAACATTTTAACACCATACCCATAATGATCGCTGTGGCCTGCGGAAAGTTTCATAATGTAACTCCTTTTTTTATGTGTTAACACACCCACACATAAAATAACTGTTCCCTGACCGGGAATCGAACCCGGGCCGCGGCGGTGAGAGCGCCGAATCCTAACCACTAGACCACCAGGGACCTGAAAGGGTTTATGTGGTGGCCCATCACACGCTCAATGCTACTCTAAGGCTCATTGATTTTTATTGGTAAAGTGCCTTGAGACATTTGTAGTTGACACTATATATAAATAAACTGAACTGAAGTGAACATAGTGGGAATCCTCAGTGTAACAGAGGCAGTTCTGGATTAAAACAGTTTAGACAGAACTCATGACTACAGTCACTACATCCATTATCATGAATTATGAAATAAGTTTTCATAATTTTCAGAATTTCCACAGCATGTAGTTTTCAAATTGTATTTTTTTTTATCTAAAGATGAAAGTAAAATTCTGTAAAAAAAAAAATAAATAAAAAGTCTCTAAAAAAAAAAGTAAAATAAAAGGCAGCAATCCTCTTTCTGTACATTGACTGAATACACACAGTTTCACATATCCTATTTATTAGGATATGTGTCTGTAATAAAACTATTTATTTATGATGTAAGAAAGAAGAAGCCAGTAGGAAATCTACACACAAATTAAGAAGAAAAGAATCGAGCCAGCCAGGAGTCGAACCTAGAATCTTCTGATCCGTAGTCAGACGCGTTATCCATTGCGCCACTGGCCCTCATGTTAAAGCTCCGCCTCCACAGAGCTTTTAAAGGCCGCGAGACTGAGCATGTGCTTCTCACAGGAGGGGGAGGGGATTTCAGGCACACCGACTCACAGCTCACATAACAAAGGACCTGTGGTTTCCCGAAACCCTAAACACGTTTTAATTTCTGTAAGACTGACTTTTGCTCATGAAATGCCATGTAAAAGTCATTTTATTCTCTCTTTTTTGCTTCCAGCTTGCAAGCCTGTCCTTATATTTTAGATGGTTTAGACATGATGACTATGAAGTTATTTTTTTTTTTAAGTAAACCCTTTATGACTTCTCTTTTGTACAAGCAGAAAGCAGGTTTGTATCTTTAGTTAAAGTGCCTGGCAAAAGCATTCATACCTCTTAAACATTTTTAATTTCAATGTGTTTTAGTCAGATTCTTTTGAAGCAGGGCACATTTGTGAAGTGAAAGGACACTCATTTTCTTACAAGCTAAAAAGTGTGGCAGGAATAATTCTTGCCACAAGAATTGTGGCAAGAAGTGTTGTCCTTGATGGCAAGCCTCTGCTCTTTCTTCCCAATGAAAGATTCAACTTTCACTGCAATTATAGCTGCCAGTGTTATGGGGTGTGTCTCTAATAGCTCTGCACATTTAGAGTGAAATTCTATTCAGTTCTCACAGAATATGTCAGGCTGAGCCATTCTAACACAAGCATGCTTGCAGTATTTTTTAAAATGTACTTTTTTGAACCTTATATTATTTCTGCTTCACAGAGCACCCTTCCCTTATGATTCCCCCGCTCAGCTCCTTTAGACTAGCCAGCAGCAATTAGCACACACCTGGAGGAACTGCCCCTCTGCTGAGCTCATTATATGAGCTACTTCTCATTGCCATGCTGGTAAAAACGAGACAGCGGACCTATTTCAAGGCATTAAATTAGGAAGTAAAATTTCTTTTATGTCATAGTTGATATACATAGCATTTTTATAATTGAGTTAACATATTATTATGCTGTAAAATGGTACTATGTGCCTGGAAAATACATATACATGATTGTTCCCCTTTAAACTAAATCATCCCATTGTAGCTCTGGCTCTATTAGTCCTGTCCTTCTGGATGGCAAGCCTCTGCTCAGTCTCAAGTTTTTTGCGGCAGGTTTTCTTTTCTATGTTTAATTTCCACTTATGTGGCCAATATTCCCACAGTGTGATTCTTTTACATATTTGTCTTTTTTTTTCTTTTCACAAATACAACATAATACCTTTTTGAAAGTGCAGAATGATGATGATCAAAGTTCATAACGTTTTTGTAGGTACGCTGAACTACAGATGTACTCTGAGCTGAACTTCCGTCCCGTGGAAGATGGCCACTGTGACATCATTATAGAAAAACCAACAGTTTTCATGAAGCTTGACGCAGGTGAGTCACTAATTGATTCACATTCAGCTCTAGTTATGTAAACAAGCCAAGTAAAGATGTCTCAGATGTGCGTTTACATTGTGTTGGCAATCATTTGAACTAAATTGACGTGCTTGTTGCCTTCCTTTTTGGAGAGTTCAGAGCATTGTTTATTCGTTGTTTTCTTGCCCAAAAGAAAAAAATAAATCGTTTCTTCAGTCATTATAAAAACCCTTATAGTGTTTTTTTGTTGTTGTTCTGACAGGGGTGAACATGTACCACCACTTCTGTGACTTTGTGAACCTCTACATCTCTCAGCACATTAACAACTCCATGAGCTCGGATATCAACATTGTCATGTGGGACACGGTGAGTACCAGTGGCTTCTCTTTACCATTTCATGAGGGATGAAAGTTTGATTTCAAATGTACACCATTATTTTTAGGGTTAAAAAGCAATTTGTGGCTTTAGTTGGCACAAATGAAGACAATTAAGTCCAGGAATATTGAGCTGGCAATTTGTTCTAAGAAAATCTAAATGGTTTTCATCGTCCGTAGCATGTTAAAGTTAAGCAAAGGGTTTTTGCTCTGGTTAATACGTGTGTTTTTTAGGGTACATGTGTTTTTAGGAATGGCTAGAAGTATAATAGTGTTTAACAATACAAGGTATACAAGAGTAATCAAAAGTCTCAAAATATTTTGGAAACGTAGGGAAGACTGAACCTGGAGAGTGAGTTAATCCCAGCTCAGTATAGGTATGTAAAAATGTGGATTATGGTAAAATCTGTGTAATTTAAGAACTGAAAACTCACTTTGGAAAGTAATTAGATTTTGACCTGTGAAATATGTTTTAACCTTAGAGTTTAGATTAATATTTTTCTGTTTGTTTTAATCATCTATGCTTATGTTTTTTTTTATTTTATTCCAGAGTTATTATGGTTATGGTGATCTGTTCAGTGAAACTTGGCAGGCCTTCACAGACTATGACATCATCCACCTGAAGACGTATGACTCTAAAAGAGTGAGTCTGACCAAGTTTTGGTGCAGATTTGTTCTTTTTTTTTTTTTTTTTCAAAAGAAAATATTAAATATTTACTGATTGTGACTGAAAGTTTATAGAGTAGAATTACAATTTGCATTTGAATACATACAGTATTCTTTGTATACCAAAATGTAATCACGCCCCATAAAGTAAATGTGTAATAACTACAGAGTTTATGCAAAAACATACTCCACATTAATCGAAATACAGCAAAACTCTCCAGAACTTTGTAATTATTTTTGCCTTTTTTTTTTTTGCATGGAATTTTGCAATATATTTTCCTCATTAAACCTCTTCCAAAATCTACTTACTGAAGAAAAAAACAGATTGGACACACAAACATTTTTATTCTTTAAATAATTTAAATAACTCAGTTTTTGTTGCTCACCATTTCGGTCACGGACCAATTTTTTTTTTTATAACTATTTATGCAGAAAATTTTTCAACAATCTCAAAGTTAAGCGTTGGCGTGCAAAATTTGGAAAATGTGGAAATCTGTTGATTTTGTGTGAATTTCCACAACTTAAGAATCACAACAAACTGGAGCGACTGAAAACTATCAGTAATCAGTAAATCTTTAAAAGTCCAACTAGGAATCAGTAATTAACATTTATATAAATAAATCATCTAAAAAGAAAGCATTAAAATACTCAAGTAAATACTGTTTGCATTGCATGTATTCTAATAACAGTATTAATATTTCTCTGCCATGCCTTATTGATGGATTTCCGAACCCGTACAGGTGTGCTTTAAAGATTCCTTCTTCTCCCTTCTTCCAAGAATGAGATACGGTCTCTTCTACAACACACCTCTAGTAAGTTACCCTTCATGGATATGCAGCTGAAAACTGATACTGACATACACTACAAAAAGACATTGTTTTTTCTCTCACTCTTCATTTTTTTAGGATCATCAGAATTTTCTTTACTTTATTCACAGAGTTGCATCCATGAATGAATTGAGGCCTACTTTTGTTATATTTACGTCTTTTTGTTTGATATTCTGAAAATTCTGTTTTTTTGGGGGCGTTGGGGGTTTACTTACAAATACATCGATAAAAATTTTATTTTATATTTTATATTTGCTGTGGCTGCAGTAGAACTTCACATTTTAAATCCAAGTCTTCCAATAATTAATATTGCTGACCACTTGGCGATGTTGTTTGAACAGCCTAGAGCCATTTTACCTCACATTTGCTTTAAATGTGCCTTACGCAGTTTGATTTCATGCTGAATATTCTGGGCATTGGCTAGGATTCCCCTCCCCCCACACTTTTATGATTATCATCATTACTATTATTATTATTATTCATTGGTCTGTCTCCGGCACAAGCACAACAATATTAGGTTCAGTCAGAAACCTGCAATTTGCGTCAAATATTTATGTAATATATTCAAACCATCAGCAGGTTCCGTGTGCTCGGGTTATTTAAATGATAATTCCAAGGAGATCACTATAAAGATGATAGCATATAAATATGTGTTGTCCTGCGGTTCCAGCCTTGAGGTGTGAAATATTGCTAGGTCAGCCTCAAGCTGAAGCTGATTGCCCCTGCAGCATATGTCATGTTTTTATTCATGTGTTCACATTTAGAAATACTCTGCAGGAGAGTGTGCATGAAATTCTAAGACTTGTGTCAAGTGGATGGTCTCATGTGAAATTCATTTCACAGAGACAGGAATGTACGTTGCTAAATGTATTTATGTGGTTAGATGTAAAAGAGCCTTAATTCTAAAGCGATTCAAACTATTGATTTTGAGGATATTAAAAGTGAATGTCATGCGAGTGAACAGGTTTGTCTTCTGCCGATTGCAGGTCACTGATTGCCACACTGAAGGGATGTTTAGAGCGTTTTCTCAGCACGTCCTGCATCGGCTTAACATCCCGCAAAACGGACCAAAGGTAGGCGGGGGCTTTATCTGAAAAAAATAATTTCTTTCTGAGATATGCGTAGGCCCTTTTTCATTAGGGCCTACAATTAAAACAAGCAAAATCTAAAGCAAAGCGTGTAATCTCACCAGTGAACAGGAGCTCCTGTATTGTGCCTTGGGTTATGTTGCTCTACTATTCTTTCTATACCTTCTAATCACCTAATTCTTAATAATTTTGTGAGAACCTAAACCTAAATGGATGCTTTCTAAAATATTTACATGCCTTCATAGATGATAAATAAAGGTAGACGACTTATTGAAAGAAGAGGGAAACCCAGAAATCCTTCTGCCCAACTCCGTATGTGGCAAGACAATCTCTGGCTTTATGGGGTATAAAGTCTGTCCATTTACCTCTTTGGATTTGGAGGACAAGAAGCTCAACTAAGTGATTTAACTCCTTTAAATTAAGGCTTATTCTAGCCGTCTTGCAGATGAAGCTCACTTGAATTCTCCAGAGTTGTAGATTTCGTCCTTTTGGTCCTGCGATCCCAGCCGCATGCTCTGAAAGCTTGTACGATGTGACTGACAGATCATCATTCTGCACTTTATGACCATAAAGTGTTTTTTTTTTCTTTTTTTTTCTTGTTGCAGGACAATGATCTGAAAGGGTCTAATGATGAGTTCACTGACTCTAATCAGCTGTACTGCCAGGAAGGATTAGTACATATGGATCTATGGCCCTATTTGCTTCTAAAACCCAGCATGCATATTGAGCAGCTCTGAGTTTCCAAGTTTTAAGGAATGATTTCATGAGGATTTCTAATGGAAAATATCTCTATCGCTTGCAGTTGAGACCTGAAATGTCTTTTGATCATGTGGGGTCCTGGATTCTGTTGACCTTGTCATTGCTGTGATTAACACATCAGCTCTGCCGTGTTAAAAGAGCAAAGACTTCACAGCTATAGTTACACAGTTGGGGCACAATCCTCTCTTCATCCTCTAATCTGTAACTCTGCAGAACTCAAAAGATCTTTATGGTGTCCAATTTAAAGCGATCAGATCTTTGTGACCAGAAAATCATGTTAACCTCCTCCGTTCTTTGTATCAGCTCATGGGTTATTCATAGCCGTCACCAAAAATATGATAAAAGTCTGTTAAGGGAGACATCGGTCTGTTGCTGATAACAGACCAGGAACTGAAATAAATGACCTCTCTGGTCCAAACCCTTTCTGGACTTTTCATCTTTCATCGCCAGATTAATGGTGTCAAGAAATTACTCAAACTGTTGCTCGTCTCTTTTAAGCCGTCTTCGTTCTCCTCAACCATCCTCTCTTCTTATCTCCCCTTATCGTAATTGCTGTACTGTGTTTTCGCTTTCCCCTCAGTCAAAGGTGAGATTAAGAATTTCTGAAAAAGTCCATCCATCCATAGGCTGGTGCCTGTCCCTATCAGTCATTGGGCGAGAGGCCGCCTCAACTGAGGAAAAGAAGCTGAACCAAGCGATGTAACTCCCTGCTCTAACTAAGGCAGAGTCTGTCCACCTTAGAGATGAAGCTCACTTGAATTCTCCAGTCGTAGACTTCATCCTTTTGCTCCTGCGATCCCAACTGCATGCTCTGAAAGCACATGCATTGTGTCGAATCCTTTGGTCAGCTTGTCCATGCGATTGACAGATCATCATTTCTTGTTGCACTGAAATTAAAGCAATGTTTTCTTCCACGAAATGGGAGATCAAAGGTGTCCACACTTTTGCAACCAGATTTAAAAAAAAAAAAATTCTTCCTTTTTTACCTATAACAGATTTGTTTTGTTTTCAGGTGTACATAAAATCATATTATATTATGATTATATATTATATAAACTTGGAATTTTACCACCTTTGAGAGCCACGTAATATTAGTGCAGAAGGTCTACCTGTTCATCATGAACAAAAGGTGGCAGTATAGACTAAAGAAACAAAAGGACTCACTGGAGACTGCTCTCTGCATTTAGAGATGACTCCTAGAGCGCTTCCAGAAAGCAGACCCTGCTTACTCTGTTTAAAATCAGACATGAGAACTTTGAATTATCAACTGCTTTCCCATCAGCCCATCTTTTCTGGTCTTAGCTGATGGGCTATTGGTTTCGTCTTTGTTTTCAGGCGGGGCGTGTTCGTGTCACCCTGCTGGCGCGCAGCACAGAATACAGACGGATCCGAAACCAAGTGGAAGTGAGTTCACCACCGCCTTCCGTCTTTCTTCCTTTTTTATCTCTGTTGCTCCTATTTCTCTTCATTGTCTTTTTGCTTCTCTCTCTGCCCTTTACTTAAACAACTCTTCCACTCTGTCATTGATTTGCTGCCCAACTCCATTAAGTGGCTGTTTAAAATCTCACTTGTGATAAAACAGTACAAAAAGGCTTGTGATTTATGTTGCGGCCGTTTGCTCACATCCTTCTCTTGCTCTCGCAGCTGGTCAGTGCCCTCAAGACTGTTCCCCTGCTGGAGGTCAGTGTGGTGGACTACAAATACAAGTGAGTTTCTGAGCGCTGCTTGGAGTCGCTTTGTTTGACTGTAGCTGAAAGTTTCCCGCTGTAGACCAGCGGCCCTCAAACGGCGGCTCGTTTGAGGGATGTTGTCTTATTCAACATCCAGAATAAGACATACATTTAGTTTTGTTTTAGTAAGCATTTCAATGATTAAATCCCTGAGTTCTTTGAGTCACCTTGAAATTGCACTTTTCACCCTTTTTAGGCTTTTATATTCATTTTTAAAACATTGTTTAAACCCCCTCCTCATATCCGTTGTCAGTTTTTTGCAGACGTTTCTTGTCTAAGTATGTAAATTTGGATATTTAACGTCTTGAAATCGGGGCTCTGTCTCTTTAAGAAACTCTTGATCTCTCCAAAACTCCGCCTTCAGGAAAAACGGCGCTCCTCTATTAACTCTGAAAAGTAGCTCATATAATGAGCTCAGCTGATGCGTAGTTCCACCGGTTGTTTGCTAATTGCTGCTGGCTAGTCTGAAGGAGCTGAGTGGGCGGGTTATAGAGGAGGGGTGATCTGTAACACAGAAGCTTCAAAGCTTGGAAACTGCAGCTCTGAGGTGGAGCTGCGTCTCGAAGGCGGAGCTAGGTCCACCCAGGTGTTTTGCACAGCCGAATGGTTGGAGATGAAAAGATTCCTCAAATATGCATGAAAGTATACTGCTCAAAAAAATAAAGGGAACATTTCACTTTAATTTTGTGTGTGGCTCCAAATCCAGGCCTCCATTGGTTAATAAATTTGATTTCCATTGATGATTTTTGTGTGATTTTGTTGTCAGCACATTCAACTTTGTACAGAAAAAAGTATTCAATGAGAATATTTCATTCATTAAGATCTAGGATGTGTTATTTGAGTGTTCCCTTTATTTTTTTGAGCAGTGTATATTTTTTGATGAGGAAATTACATTCTAACATAATGTCAAGTTCAAAGTACTCAATTTCACATAATAACGCTCTTCTAAAATGACATTGTGTTTCCATATGTTTATTGTTTTGAGTGAAAAGAAACTTCTGAACATGAGAGTGTGGATTGATCGTTTGCATTAAATGAACCTTTGGCTATTTGAAAAGTGTCTTTGTGGACCGTCAAGGTGTGAGTAGACGTTGTTCCTGACGTTGAGGTGGACATTTGTGGAAATCCTTGTGCGTCTTTCAGGGATGTTCCTTTCCTGGAGCAGCTGAGACTCACCCATAACTCGGACATCTTCATCGGGATGCACGGCGCCGGACTCACGCACCTCCTCTTCCTCCCTGACTGGGCTGTCATCTTCGAGCTGTGAGCGACGTTTCTGTTCCGATTTTACCGCCTGTGTGAGTGAATGTCAGTCGGGCTTCCGGTTCGGCAGCATCCTCTTCCAACCGCTCGGTGTTTGACTGTGAAATAGCGCCTAATTAATCAGCCGCTCATCACACCTGGCGAGCCTAGGCAGACAAAGTGTGTGTGTTTGGATGTGTGTGGTAGCTTAAGTGGCTTTTTTTTATAATCATGCATGGCACGAGGGAGTGAAGCATGATGGGCGATGAAGAATAGAAGACTGAGGGAAAGAGAGAGGCGTGGCGGAGAGAACAAGAGCTGAGTGTAGGCGTCTGTCTCTTTTTCAGATATAACTGTCAGGATGAGAGCTGCTATCGAGATTTGGCTCGCCTGCGGGGGATTCGATATGTGACTTGGCAGAAAATGGACAAAGTTCTCCCCCAGGACAAGGTAGGGGAAACTCCGGCACGAGCTGCTGCACTTCGACTTCATTTCCCCCTACATCACACGTCGATGCGACTTTACAGTGTCTCTTAAAAGTATACCTCTTGGAACAACTGCAAACTTCAATCTGTTTTATTGGGATTCTGTGAAGCAGGCCAACATAAAGTAGTGCGTAATTGGTGAAGTTGTGAATGATGCATTGTTTTTTTTGTTTTTTTAAATGCTTAGCAAGTCATCTGAAAAATGTGGTGTGTGTTTGATTGAACTGCTGAGTCAAAGTTCTTTCCAACCACATTTAGCTGTAATTGAAGCCGCAAATGTTTTTTTTTTTTGGTAGAAAGTGGAACTTTACACACCTGAACACTGTGTTTGGCAGTCTGTAGCAGTGGAAAACTGAAAACTAGACAACTGATCATTTCTTGTAACTCTTTCACTAAGACTAGATTTCGCAGGTAAGCCCAACCTTATTCATGCCCCTGGCAAATTTAGATTTAAGGTTATATTAGTTCAACCTGTAGGTTTCTGATAGAAAATAAAAAAAGGCTCTCTCAAAAGATGTTAAAACTATTTTGACAGAGTATATACTTAAAAGATGCCGTTTCAATTTACATTTCAATAAAAAATGTTGAAAATAATTTATATTCTTCTCAATAGCCAGTGGAACAGTCGAGCCTTTGTGGTAAGTGATGAGCAGCTTTTTCTTGTTTCCATTGGTATTTTGACAATTTATCTTTGATGATGGGTTCACAGTTTTTTAATCTTTAGCTCCCTCCACAGATTTAAGTTGTGTTTCTGGCTGGGCCTTTGAAAGAAGTTAACATTAAAATTCAAAGATTATTTTAAAATTAAATCGGTAACACTTTATTTGACGGGGTGTGCATGAGACTGACACGACACTGTCATATACATGACATGTTATAAACAGTTATAAACATGTTATGAACATGAAGGAGTCTTCATGAATGTTTGCGACTGGTGTCATGAAGTGTCATTTGGCAAATAATGACACTTTTAATGCAAAGTTGACAATTTTAATGAACTTTTGATGCAAGTTTTAATGCAACTTTGCATTAAAAGTGTCGTTATTTACTGAATGACTCTTCATGACAACAGTCGCAAACATTCATGAAGACTCCTTCATGTTCATAACAGATGTTATGTCATGTTTATGACCGTGTCATGTCACCCCGTCAAGTAAAGTGTTACCATTAAATCTTACAATGAATATGAATTCATGCCACACTTTTCAGATTTTTACTAGTCAAAAATCTTATTCCTCCCGACTCACAGTTCTTTGTGTTGGTAAAATCCCAGGAAAGTACATTGAATTTTGTGGTTTTAGGCTTAAAAACCAACAACAAAAAACCTCAAAATCTAAGAACATGTTTGCAAAATATTATAGTTGTAATGTGCGTTTACAGTTCCAGCACACTAAACTTTTTTTGGCAGGTTGAAAACACAAACCCCCGCCCTGCTGTACTCTTCTATTAAACTTTTCTTTTGCTCCACGTCTTCTCTCATCCTCTACTAGGGCCATCATCCGACACTTGGGGACCATCCTAAGTTTACCAACTACTCCTTTGATGTGGAGGAGTTTATGCGCATCGTGCTGGAGGCGGCTGATTATGTCACCCGGCATCCCAAATGGCAGCGCGGCATCCGTCACGATGAACTCTGAAGCGTCTGACGCCTGCAGCGGAGGCCTTTACTTGAATTTCAAGCAGAGCGTGTTTTAAGGCCGTTGCTAAAAGTTACCTCACCGACCGGCAAAATCTCAGTCGCCACAGTGTTACGTTCGCCGCCTCCAGTCTGCTGCTCCGACGGATCCGGATGAAAGAAAGAAGTACGGCGACAGCTCCGGTTTTTGAGTAGCTTCCTCTAGCCTTGTTAGTGTCGGATCAGTGAAAGGCTGCGCGGAGCTGAAGCAGCTGGAGAGCGATCAGACGTCCCCCCCATGTTTCTTCATTACTTCCGCAGCATCCACTTCATTCCACGTCGTCAAAGTCGGTAAATGAGCAGCTGTTTCGGCACGCCTACACGTGCGACGTCCCGTCCGCTTCCATCAGCGTCACGTTGACGGGAGCCTCTCGAGGGCCGCTGACAATCATGGTACAGTTTTTGCGAGCGCAGCCGGCAGAAACCAGCCGAATGTCAAGGATAGTCGCAACACATGGAGTGAAACACTTCCCAAGTTACTTTTAAGTTTTCACTGCGCCACTAAAGCGTAAAAATACATACATTGTAATCTCAGATCAATTTTACGAAACACTATAGGTTTGTTTTTACATGCGGAGCCTTGTGAAAGGGTTCAACACCCCGAAATATTTCCACATTTTGTAACATTACAGCCACTTTCCACTGTATTTGACTTGTTTTTGTACTTGATAGAACTCAAAGTAGCGCATAGTTGTGAAGTGGACTAAACCGATTCTAAATATTGTCTAAATTTTGTTAGAGGTGACAATCTGATGCCCCTAAATACAAACCAGTTCACCCAATTTTCCTGCAGAGGCCCACGGCTCATGTGGAAGAACTTGTTGAATGGTGCATCCCACCAGAGAGGCGGTTCTACAAAGTATGAATTTGGGAGCCCATATACAAATGCAGACCACACTTCTCAGATTTTATTTGTAAAAAAAACAAAAAACAAACCCATAAAGGCAGTTCTTCATTTTGGTTCCACTTTACAGTAATGAGCTACTTTATGCTAGTTTGTGACATGAACTCCCAGAAACTCGGACGTGAAGGTGTAAAAATTTTAAGAGGTTTGTTTTCATTTGAAAGGCGCAACATGTGTGTGACATCCCAGTCTTCATTCATATTTTACTCTCGTTGTTTGGGTCCAGTTTCATGCAGCAACTGCGTCTTACTAAGTACACGTGATTCAAATATTCTCATCGCTACGGTAACTCTAAAAGGTGAAGACAGAGCAGGCAGTCTGGAGGGTAATTCTTTTTAAGTATCAGTGTTAATGTTTGAGTTTTGTAGTTAGTATTATTAAAGCAAATTCAATTATGTGTCACTAAAGTATAAAGTATTTTATACAGATTTGTGAGATTTTGTTTGTTTAACTTTGATTGTTACACATTTGTTTACATTTTTGTTTTAACTTTTATCACAATCATGGTTGAAGCTTTAGTCGTACATTTGATGCTGGTTGTTTTATGTTTTTAAACACCTTTCAGTCTCCAGATAGTGACATTATGAAGAGTCTGCTACGATCTGTAAGTTTTTCAATGCCCTTAGAGTGTTAATTGACATCATATATGATGATAATTAAGTTGAGGAAGAAGAAGAAAAAAAGAAGTACAACATGTGTGCAGTGTAATACAAAACAGAGTACTTTCATCTGTGGGCACAGTTTTGTTTTTTATTTATCAATGGTTTTCCTGAACTAGTAGACATTTTTGAATTCAAAAGCAGTGTGCTATTTTTGAAATAAATAATTCTTTTAAAATGCTGATGTGTGTGTGTGTGTGTGTGCTGTTGATGTTTTTGCGCAGATTAGGTGTAACATCAGAGATTTAATTCTTCTCAATTTAATCAATCATCTTCTGAAGTCTGACCTTGCCGTGGAGGAACCGGAGCGTCCGTCTGTTCGGTTCCTGCTGATGCCATGCGGCTCTTCGCTACTGATTCCTTTAGTTTAGAGAGTCGGGTTGTAAAAAGAGGGAAAGAGCTCTTTCTTTGTTTTGATTGTCACCATAATATATATATATATATCTGAATAACCTCAAAAATCTGCTTGATTTAGAAATGGCATGTCAACGCCACATGAGGGCAGTGTAACACCACGCATGAGGCGAGACGTCAAGCCTGCGCTCTGGATTCGCTCCTGGCTGCTGGTGCAACGGAGGCGCCAGGAAATAAATAATTTACAGGTACAACTGAGCAGGTAGTGTTTGATGAGTTGCATTTTCTTACTGTATAACAATTTCTTTTCTTTCTTTTTTTTTTTTGTTTCTTGTTTTGCAGCGGACAGCGGAGCTCCTGTGCACTATTGACAGGGCGCCTAGCCCGTCTGGTTTGGACATCATTTCTGGCTCTGCTCAGGTTGACCTCGCATAAATGAAATACAGCTTCTTGAAGAAAAACACAAGAACCCAAGTATGTGTATGCTCAGTAACCCTGTCTGAGTGGATGATGCAACGCAAAAACCGACTACGGTCATATCTGCTCATAAAGGTGTGAGGGGGTTTGGCTTTTCTTCTCCTGAGAGCTCATGCTCGTCTCTAGCGTCAGATGCAGAATGTGCACACAAGTTAGTGATGTTGCTCCAACACGTTTTCATCTGAACAAACAGGAGTCACATTCTCTGCCTGAAGCCTCGGCTCGACGTTCTATAGATACTTACTTTCAATGGTTGTTGCATTTAGTCGTGTTGTAGATAAGGTCTTAAACAGATAAGCAGAAAATTTTCCTGCAACTCAAAACCAGTTTGGTTGTCAAACCTCTTGCCTTATTTTCCCACTGACATTGTTTTGATTGCCTAAAGTGACCTTAGAGTTGTCTGTTTTTGCAATTTTCCAACACGACGATATAACGTCTCGTTGTTGAACTCTGTGGTTGAACGTTTGCTCCCGCATCTCTAACCTTTGTAGGCGTCAAGCTGTTCTTTTCATTTCAGTGAAGTAAAGAGAATGGCTTCCTACGTCTTAAAAAAGGAGACCTTTTATTGACACACTGCAGTGCACTTTAATGTAAATGTTTTCTCACTAAAAACATGTTCAATGGCACAAAAAGCACTATAATAATGCACCAACTACTTTCCAGTTTAAAATGTTCCAAAAATATTGGAATTTGTTTGTTAAAAATGTATCATTGCGAGATCAGACTCACCGAAAAAACACACTTCTGTTTGTTTTCATGTATTGGTATGTATTCACATACTTAGTAAAAAAAAAAAAAGGCATTTCAAGTCTGTTAAACTGAGATTTACAAAGGCACATTAGGTGGCGAATTTCTGTTTTTCCCTTGAGTAGCACACAACTAATATCTGATCAACATTTACAGAACACCAACGGGGATGATAGGTCATATGTTTACATACAGGGAATGAGCGGCAACACCAGATCCTTACAGTGGTGTGGGACGTTTTAACTTGAATTAAGAGCGAAGGGATAAAGGCTCTGCTTAACCCTAGGAAATGGGATTCAGCCTAAATCTATTACAATCCACTCATCTTACGGTGCCCACTTTCCCATTCATCCACAGAGCAGATCAACAGGGAGGTTAATGCAGGAATATTGATCTTGGAGGGGAAAGTATTCTTGAAGTTAAAAGTCGATTTTTTTTTTAATCTTTCTGTCCGATGATTTCCTCCTACGGGGTGAGAGAGGATTATTCAAGAATAGGTCCCATAACTCCACATCACACGACTCGGCGAGACAAACGTCAGGCTGCATAATGCGAGCTTTTATGACAACACCTAGACGCAGCTCCGTCCAGAGCTTGAAGCGCCTGAAAAGACTGATCTTCATTTCGGTCAAACTGGTAAAAAGAAAAAAGAACTACATATGTAAACGGGGGAAGTGTAAAAAGAGTGGGCTAAATTTTGCACCGCTCATCTGCGTCCAGAAAAAGTGTTTGATGCAGTTTTTTCACTGATGCTATCTGGGCCATTTGATGAAGAGGAGATGAGATAAGTGCTGTGGGCTGTTGCCTCCATTAGCTGCCTGGCTTTAAGATAAAAGCAACCCCTGATCCCCACTGGGACGTACATGCTCTGTTCTGCAGATTCAGATTCAGCAGGAACTTTATTTCCTTCCTCCTCCTTTTCTTCTACAGCTGTTTGCTTGTTTGGGAATCTTTGCAAAAGAGAGAAAGAAAGAAAAACGCGTGAAGAAAAGCCCCGGGACAGTCTGTAGCTGTCCGTGGTGTTGAAACTGGGCCACCCTTTCGCTTAAAAGCTCGCTACCTGAATTTCGCAACTAGGTCTTACAAAGTACCTCACTTCTAGCAAACCTACATCAGTGCCTCATCTACTCTCAGTTCAAAGCCAGACGGATCGATTCGCTATAGATCCGAGCAAAGATTAATCTGCTGAAAACAACACCGCTGCACTTTTTCTTTCTGTTCGCAGGTGGCACACTTGGTCCAAAAGGTGTTCTTAGGAACTAAAACAGCGTCGTTACCCCCTACACCTCATCCAAGTGTATGTTGCATGCCTCTAATTGCGTTGATTAGCTGCCGACGCTCTCGTTTACTCCTCTCCCCCCAGAAAAATCCCCCAAAAGTACCTTTGACAGAAGCGGTACTGGCAGTGGGAGCGCAAGGGAGACATCCGAAAGTATCGGATACCCCTCACCTCGGGTCGTTAGTGGACATCGATCTCTTCTAAGCCTTAATGACTGCAAATACAGCGCAGAACAATCAATCGCCATCAACACGCTGGAATATTCTGGGATGGGATAATTGATAGGCTGTCTCCCGGCGCGCAATGGAGAGGCTGCGGTGATTAAATTCTGTTTAACGTCTCGGTGGTGGTCCGTGTGCGCGCCTCTTTGTTTGTGGGTGCGCGGTTCAGGCTCAAAGATGGGGGTCTGTGGTGGAAGGGAGTAGGCTTACATCATCGCGCATCTCCAAGTGTTGGAACATGACGCCGGGCCGGCTATTGTTGGACGAGCGATGAGGCACCTGAGCGGCTCAGCTGTCCATCTGTCAGGAACGCACTCCCCCTTCCTCGGCTCACACACGCGTACCTTCACACACACATATAACGAGGTGCCGACGAGTGACTGGTCACACACACATGGTCTCCTTGTGTTTGTGTAATAAATAAATAAAAAAACTGCCTTAAGGTGGAACTGTTAATATTAAAAAGAAAACATTTGGATGGCTAATTCATGCCATTTTCAGTTGGTATTATGTCACCTTTATTAGGCATAGATAGAGAGCAAAGAATGTAATAAATGTTTTGTCTTCAATAAGGTAAAAGTGAGTAGGAATTATTCGTAGCAATATAAATAGGTCAGTTATTTATCAATAAACAATTAGTTCATTAAACTAGAAGTGATTGGATGTTAGGTTTTTTTCATGGTTCCCGGTGAATCATGAAGTAATCTGTGACTCAACAAGTGTAGACTCTGATTAGGTAGCCTCCTCTGTCAGTTTGCGTCAAAAGTCAGAACTCGGATCTGGGAATGATGTCACACTCAAACAAAGCATGTTGTAGTTGCAGTTTGGTAAACCACAAGGATTTACCGAAGCCGTGGCTGCTAGGTAACCTTCCCAGTCTCCTCTCCCACAGTTCAGTGGGCCTCCTCGTTGAATTTCAGTCTGGAAACTCTTCCGACTACAAATAGAATGTATCAAAAGCTTTTTCCTTCCTACCATCACAATCGTAAACATGTGGAATCACTGGGATTAAACTGAAACTTTGGGCTTTAGTCATGAATGACTGATATTGAGTTTTTCAGAAACAAATGCTGCTGCGTGGTTTGGGGTGAAACATAGGATGAACATGTGGAAAAGGCCCTCATGCCTCTATGCTAAGTATGGTTGAGGATCTGTCATGCTGTGGTCTTGTTGCTCTTCCAGAAACAATGGGACCTGTCATAATGGACTACCGTAAATACAAGGAAATTTGAAATTAAAAACTTGTGCTCTTTACCAGAAAACTAACAGTGGGTCATCAATAGATGTTTTTCATACACATTTTCTATCCACAAAAATTAAAAACAAATTAATTTCAATCCACTTATCTTAACTGCAGTAGTGCCAGCTGCACCCTTTGACTTTCATGGGTAAGGCTTTGTGGTTTATAAATTTTATTTGCATTTACTCATTTTACAACGGTCCACTTATTTGCATATGCATTTAGTAATATTGTTGTGGCTTGTAATTTTGTAGTTGTTTGAAACTTTACCTATATATTAAGACGTTTCATTAAATGAATTTCGTCACATCTGGACTTCCATAGGATTTTTATTTTTTATTTTATTTTTTTAGGAACCCTGGGATAAAACAAACATTATTCGGCAAAGATTGGCTCTTTAACATCTAAAGCGCTTTGATCTGCTCCGTCTCTACTCGGACCTGCTGGAGTCCAGGCTGCTGTGTGAACTACGTGACATCAGTGAGGGAGCAGAAGAAGAAGCGGGGTGCGCAGCGGAGCCGGGTGAACTGGGCGGGCGCTGTTGCACGTGTTCTGAATCGGGGAGGTCGGGCTCGCATCGCGTTCCTCATGTCCAATCGATCCCCGCTCGGGAGGAGCGACGGGAGAGCATCAGGAGTATCACTCCTGCATCCCTGAATCCCTTCACTCTCATCAGCATCTCTCTCGGGCGACCGCGGCGCATCTCCGTGTCAGACTCGGGCAGCGGCTTGGAGGGAGGAAGAGGAGGAGGGGGTAAGAGGAACTTGTTTGGAGCCGGAGCTCGCCTTCGGGAGGGACGGAATTAACGCACTTCTTGGAGACTTTTTTTTTTCTCTCTCCCCCCTCTCCAGTCTGATCTTGAGATGGGACTCGATGAGATCATGGGAGCCCGGAGCCGGTCGCTATTGCTCACCTGTGCCGTTTCTCCGGCGCAGCAGTAAAGCGCTCTCTTCGCACTATTTTGTGTGGGATCTGGACAAAGAGGATCAGAAGGATTGACTGAAGTCTGGAAGTTGAAGCGGAAAAGTGACAAAAGTGCTCCACTTCTCTCTCTCTCTCTCTTTCTCTCTCTCTCTCACTTGGATCCTGTACAGTTGGCACTGATCATGTCTTCGAGATTGTAGATCCGGGTAAGATGGCATTTCCCCCCCGCCCCCCCAGCTACTCTCACCCCCTAACCACCCATCTCTTTCCACAGCGCCCTGTCAAATAGGATCATGACACAAGGATGGAGTAAGCGATGATAAGAAATTACTTTATGATGTCACTTTAGAGTTATTCGCTCTTGAATCGTGATCTTACACGCGTGGACCGCACCATGAGTTGAGTGAAACACCGACCCGGCTTCCTCCCGGTGTCTGTGGCGCAAACTACGGCAGATGTGAGGTGAGATTGATGCGGCGTTTCATGACTGGGAGAGGGTTAAAGGAGCGGCCGGAGAGCGATCTCAGCTGACCGGGCAATTTTCTTAAAAAAATGTTCTTAAAAAAAAAGACAAAGAAAAAAACCCGACTTTGCGTGGATTGTGACGTACTATAGATTAGTGGGAGCGGGAAATCCATGGAGCTTAGACAGATTTTAAGGCATGAAAATGACACCTATGAACAAAACAAAAATAAAAAATAAATCAGGAGTTACCGGCTTCTCCGAGCAGATCGTGCGCACTGAGGCGGTGTGAGACGAGAGGTGTGGTGCAGGAACTCTATTGAGCGCAAACAGAAGCAAAGCTCCCTCTCTCTCTCTCTCTCTCTGTGTCTCTCTCTCTCTCTCTCTCATTCCCTCCCCCTCTCTCTTTCTCTGTCTCTCATCCTCTATCTCTACCCCCTTCACTCACACACTCCTACACACTTAAGCGAGAAGCGAAAATTACTTGCTGCATGTTAATGGACGCAGTAATGAGACCCAACCCCTATCGTGTTGTAATTGTTAGTCGTCCTTGTTTCCCCTTCTTCCCTCCCCGTCCTCCCCCTCTCATATCGCTTTGGCTCTGCAATTTGTACTGTATTTGAGACGCCGTAATTATTTCCCCATTGTTTTGTTTTGAACGCGGCTCTGGCTCTCCACGGAAAGCGCTGTTATTAGGGCGGACAGGAGGGGAAAGGAGAGGAGAGGGCGGTTGAAGAGGATCCGTCCTCGGACTTAATTCTCATTGACAGTCACATTAACACGGGAGCAGCGCTCTTAATCCTGGGGAGATTACTCTCTCCAACCTGTCACCCAGTCACACACACAGGCGCGCAGAGTGACAAACACCTGCGTAAAGGTACCTGTCCGGTGTTTGTGCGCACTCCCCCCACCCCCTCCACGCCAATATTCAGTCAATTACTCTTCATGTACTGTAATTCTACTCAAGCAGTGGCGTCCTTTGCGTGACTGTCGACCTGGGCTGCCATCTCTTTCTGCCACCCCCTCTAACAAAAACACCCACCCACTCCGCTGAGGAACACATTATGCAAAAACAAAACAGTGGGGAAACATAAAGCTTTTAAGTATGTAACATAACTGAAAAATAAATGTAACATATTGATCTAATATTGGATCAAAAGGGATGGATATGTAGATTTATTTTAGCAATTTTTTTTAACATGACTAAAACTCGTTTTGCTTCTTCTTTTTTTCTTCTTCTTCTACCAGGATTTCACGTCTGCATTATATTTATAAAACTGAGACAACTTAGAGTATGGTGAGTCTGGTTACAAAACAATGTGAGAATAGTTCTGCTCTACAAAAGAGAGAGGAATGTTATGTAATCTGGGTACCGCAGTTGATTTCCTGACAAGGTAAAATACATGAAAAACGGTGTTTTCAAACATCTACAATTGCCGTAGAACAATTTGTGCCAAGAATGGCCTGTCAAAAAAAAAATCACCTCTCTCAATTTATTGTGGTCATAAAATTCTGAGAAAGCTTTTCCTAATTGTCTCTTTTTTATGTGTTTATGCAAAAAGCATAAAGGGTTAGCAAATATTAAAATGGCATGTTGTGATGCCTTTGTGACCGCCCCCCGTAGGTGTTTCCTCCCCGGAGTGAGAACCGCATCACCTGTATCGATGTGGGTAATCTTCTCACAGAGGGTTCAGCATGATTGGCTGCGAACAAGGAAGGAGAATGGATTGTGAGCAATTGAGAACGGACAGCGGTGTGTAGGAAAAAAAAACAGAATAAGGTTCAGGCGGGAGAAGGTGAGTCGGAGAGCAAGGGAGAGAGCGGAGGGTGGGAGGGAAAAGAGGTACAGATGACATGTGCATGCTTGTGAAATGACGAGGCTTCGCCTGCATAATAACACGCGGTAGATAACGTGGGAAAATCAAGCATGTGTGATTGACAAAGTGACATCAGGGCGGAGCAGAGTGGGGATCACTTACTCACCTACTGGTGCTAACAGATTGACTGTAATCAGCGCAAGGAGGAAGAGGAGGGGAGGAATAAACCCCGTTCACCCCCAAACCCCTCTGCCTGTGATGTTGTGGAAACAGATGCGAAACAAAAGCCACAATGCAGAAGAGTGACTGTCAGGCCACCTTCTGTGTGCATTGATTCAGAGAGCGTGAAAGTGATGTCACCGAAACGCAAAAGAAACAGAAGACAAACAGGACTGACTTGTCCTCTTAAAACAGGAGATCCATTACTCTAATGGAGGCAGGAGGGGAGAGTAGATCAATGAGTGCAAGTGCTGTGTGTGTGTGTGGGTGTGTGTGTGTGTGTGTGTGTTTGTTTGTAATACCTTGTGGGGACCATTTGCCTGACACATATGACGTGGTGGGGACCCACTGCTCCTTGTGGGGACAGGAGCCTGGTCCCCACGAGGGAAAACACTGTTTTTGGGCCAGGGGTCAGATTTAGGACTAAGGTGTGAATTGAGTTTAGGTTAGGGTTAGGTATGTAATGGCTGTAGAGTCTGGAAGTTGTAGAAATGAATGGAAGTCAATGGAAAGTCCCCACAACAATAGCCA
Organism: Poecilia formosa; assembly: GCF_000485575.1. Classification (NCBI taxonomy): domain Eukaryota; kingdom Metazoa; phylum Chordata; class Actinopteri; order Cyprinodontiformes; family Poeciliidae; genus Poecilia; species Poecilia formosa. Next base: position 486,347 of record NW_006800273.1, read on the forward strand.
CACAAACATGTGTGTGTGTGTGGATTTGTTTCATGTGACGGGGGCGAAACCACAACTTGGACAGAGGTTGTGACCGGTGGTGGAGAAAGAGTGTGTGTGTGTGGGGGGGTGTGNGTGTGTGTGTGTGTGGTGGTTTGGACTGGATCCACTGTTCTGTAATAGGCCTCTGTGATCAGAATGGATCCTTCTGAGCGGAGCAGCGCGGCCCGGGATCAGGATGCAAGAACTAGCAGTGTGATGATGTTCACACACATCACTGCATATATCCATAAAAAAATAAAAAAATAATCTAAAATCGCTATTGATCAAACAAAGTAAAAGTTCCCGTCAGCAGATTTGAGTGCGATCTGGTAAAGTTTCCCCCCTCTCCGCATCAGTCCGCCTGTCACTGCGGACCCCAGCGGGTCCAGACAGAGCAGTTTTCATCACTCCTCTACACAGCGTTAACTTCTCCTCCATCCATTCTCAGTCAGTGAGTCAGCCACTGCAAGGCCTTGTCTTCCTTCACCCCCCACCTCATTCCTTTGCCTCCATGTAGCAGCGGACAGACTCGCTCATACACATTTCCACATGGCCTCTGCTTGAGAAGACAGTGACAGGCATCTAGAGGTTTTTGTAGAGTGAAGAGAGATGAATCATATGCCAGGGAGGGATTTTCTTTCACCAAACATCTGGAAATGTTCTGCCCAAAGCAGGTTTCGAGGATCTAATGCTCCTTCGGGAAAAGTGACGCCACCTCTCGTGCCTCAAGGTGATTTTCCCCTGCAGCTTTACCTCACTTTGACCATGACAAATCTCTTTTAGTGATAGTAATGATTGTAATTGAACAGGCACAGTTCCATCCCACCGTGATCCATCTATCACCTTGGATGCAATCTGCTGCCTCCCAATTTGTGCTGTTGTTGTGCGCACGTCTGCTTGCGTGTCGGTCTCTCCCCCACAACCCGCCCCATTTCGGCAGGTGTGTAAATGTGTGCTGGGTTATGAGACGCTCCCATCACGTTGCGTAGCCCGCATGGATCTGTTGTAAAGACGTGAGGAAAAATCAGAGCCCGGGGCGTCCGAAAAAAAAAAAAAAAAACGAGTACGAAAAGTAGCTGGAACCTCGTGGGATGTGGGGATGTAGAAGTGGGGGAACGAATAAGAAAGGCAGAGATGATGTAAACAGAAAAAAAAACGACAAGAAAGATAGCCAGGGTATGTTCTGAATGGAGAGCAGGAGTGAATGAGTGTGGGAGAGTGATGCCTCGACAAGGAGGAGAGTGGTTAGTCAGGGCTGAGCTGAAATCTGTCAGGTTGTGTAAATGTGTGTGTTTGTGGGGTGTGTGTTTGCGCTGGAGGTGATGGCTTTGTAATGAAAACACCGGCTGCGGGTCCCTCTTCATGGCTGACTGATGTCAGTCACGTCCTGACAACAGCCTCCCCCCCAAAGGATGGCCGCTCTGATGGATGCTTGTTGTCTGGGGAAGCAAATACCGAAAACCACAAAAAAAAAATAAAATAAAATAAAAAAATAGCTTAAATACAGTGTAGCTTTTTAATTAAACACTTAGCTTTAGTTGACCTTATAAAGTGCAGGTTGAATTACTTAAAATGTGATTTCATCGTGATGGAGGAAAGCACTTTTGGGGTGTCTGAGGCAATTGCATTGCAAGGCTTCTCCATTTTGTTGCTGCACATACTTTGTAAAAAAATAAAAATAAAAAAATTAAAAAAAAAAGACTGAATGTGAACTGTTTTCCGTACACCCACTGTTTTTTTTCTGTTTTATTCGACATTTTCCCCTCATTGGTTGGATGCTCAGTCCTGTCACTCAGGAAGATCAAGCCTGGTTGGTTATTGATGCAACTTGTTTCGTAATTTCCCCGTGACTAAATGAGATCTGATTTCATCTCCAATCCCAAACATGCTTTTTTTGTTAGCTAACAATAAGAATCTTCGGTAACACTTTATTTGAAGGGGGTGAATAAGACTGTCATGACACTTTCATAAACATGACATAACACCTGTCATGAACATGAATAAGCCTTCATGAATATTTATGACTGTTGTCATAAAGCGTCTTTCGGTAAATTATGACACTTTTAATACAAAGTTGACATTATTCAAAATGTCTTTGTTATGACAACTTGACATTAACCAAGAAATCATTACTGTTTAAACTTTACCTTTAATAACATAAAGTTACCTAATTTTTAAAGTGAAATCAGTAATTATTTTATAACAAATTTATATCAGTAATGATTTACACACACACACACACACACACACACACACACACACTTAGGATACAATAACTAACTAACAATAAACAATAAATCAATGAATTGCTTGATAAATGAAAGCAAGCTCAATAATTTCTATTTGCATGATTTATCGTTTTTCTCTTTCTTCTAAAATCTGGATTATAAAAGTCATTAGTCTAGTGTTTTGGTCTGAACTTGACCTTTTTGTCAAGGACAATTTCATTTGTACAGGGACTTCACAATTCATTTTATTTGTTGTTCTTGTTTTGTTTATTTTGGATATTTTAAATATGTTCCAGGTCCACTTTTAAATGTTTGCTAAGATTTAACGTTTATTGACCTTTAACAATGTGTTCTTGCATTTTTATGCCGTTACCATGATATTACGTGAAAATGGTCTTGTATCGTTTATTGCGATAACTTCTGGGACAATTTATCGTCCAGAAAAATGTGTTATCCTGACAGGCCTTTCAATAAACTCAAAGCAAAACACACCAAACTAAATGTCATTAGCTAAATTGTTTGTTGACTGAAATTGGCTGAATTCATAACTTTTCAGTATTTGGATCGGAGCCGGTAAAAGAAAAATCGTCTGCTTCTGTTCTCCAGTCGGTAGATTGGTGCATTCTGACAAAGGTTGCAAACTGATCTGAAGCACAAAATGATAAATAAATAAATAAATAAATCTGTGATTTTTTCTACCACATACTGTACAAGATCACATTTCAGTCATTATTATTTACCATAAATAATCACATACACACTTTACATCCGCTTTCATATTAACATTTGAGGTGCCCCCCCACTCTACCTCGCCAAATAAAGAAAATCATGACATTTTGGATTAGAACCTGCACAGCCGGTATAATTGTGTGAAACCCATTAAGTGTCAACAGATCTGTTTGGGATATTTGTGCATAATCCCTGTTTGGAATTGCTTTTGTGAGCGCGTGACAGAGGGTTAGAGGCCCTGCTTGTCTGAGGGGAGCAGAGTGATGGTGTCATGCTCCGCAGACTCACAGACAAATTAATTCACTTATTGACACTGCTGACACGTCTCAGTGACTTTGTAAAATGAACAATTGATCAAGCTTCCTCTCTCTTCTCGGCTCTCTCTCTCTCTCTATTCTCCTGACTTCTGTCTTTTTTTTTTTCTTGTCTACCTCTTGATTCTCGCTGCCCTGCTTGCTGTCGCCATCGCTTTTATTTATGAGTTTTTGGTTTTCTCTTTAATTTTCACCTTTTGATTTACCCAAACTCATTTTTTATTTGACTCACACTGTAATTGCCCCGGTGAAAAGATATGCGGAATAAATCTAGCTGGTTATTAAGGAAGAAAGTTTGCCCCCAAAAAATATCACATCTGATTGGACAGAGACTGGAATGGACCAATTTTCTCTTTTATTTCACTCTAATCAGAGTTTGGTGACTCATTAAATGCTTAAAAAGTTTTTAAAGCCTCCACCGTTTCTATTCAAAAAAACAAAAACGAAAACGGATCAAGCAGCAGCGTGTGCTTTGGTGCAATTTAACAAAAAAGCAAATAAAGGTTGGGGGATTTACATTTTGATGTCTAAATGGGGATAATTTTATTAAACTTTTGTTTCAGGTAGATCTGCTTGGTCAAAGCACCTGAAACGTTTTCATCTCTTCGTTATGATTTAATCCTTAAAAATATATATCAGAAACAATGTGTTAAACCTCAAAGAAAATCAGAAATTGGGATAATCCAGAAAAAACCTGATTGGTGCACTGCGAAAACAGAAAATCTTACAAAGAATTTCTGGTCTAGTTTCTAGTTTCAAACATCTTAGTGCACTTGAATTTTTCAGTGAGTCATAGGAGCTTGTAATAAGTCAATCATTCATTAGTATTGATGATACAGTGCTAGCTTAACTGGCAGCTTATTTAAATTATAACAAGAAATTTTTCCCATGTTAAAAGTGAAATAATCTGCCAGTGGAAATATAACTTAAAGGAATTGGTGACTTAAAACAAGCTCCTATATCATCAAGTGGGTTTGCTTTAGAAACCAGACAAGAATACTTGGTAAGATTTGGAGTTTTTGTGGTGTACATGTCTACAAATGAACATAAACTGGCATCGTAAGAGAGGAGAAGCAGCTGTTTCGTTTTATCTCCACTTGGATATAATCGAATGCAAAGCCAGCGCTTCACCTGCTGGACCGACTCTCAGCCTCAGAGTTCAAGTCTGAACTTTTTCATCTGAGTCAAAGGAACCGCTCTGTATACAGCGTTTGCAGGCTTCACGTCGAGGTGCCTCAGTTTTCATTGATCTTGATTTGAGAACAGAATAAAATGAATGGCCGATGCTCTCCGCCGTCTCTCTGTCTGTCAAGCACCCGGCCTGTTACGTTGACTTCACAGCAGAGGAGCTTTGCACAAAGTGCTGCTCACTCATCCTCATTCACACTTTCACCAATAATCTTTGAAAGAGAGCCACAAATGATCCAGACGTTCTCCAAAGGAGGCTTTGAATCTGCCAGAAAATGAAGAAATTGCAAGAGTAGCCCCGTTTGTGCGTTCAAAACATTCAGTTATTTGATATTTAGTCATTTAAAAATGTGTGCCGTGCTGCTGGTTGAGTCATTTATAAACTGATGTAAGTTTTTATCGCATCAGATTTTCAGTGCTCCACCAGCTCATTCTGGGGGGAAAAAAATTGGTCGATTCCAAACTCTGGCCGATTGATCGGTGCATTTCTGTGGGGAAACATTTGCTGGCTCCGCAGAAGCATCCTTCATTACCGTGCCAGGTTATTCTGTCTCCCCTTGTGCTGATTCATTCATCTCTACTTGCGCTTGTTTTCTTTATCCTCATCACGGTCTGGATGTTAATTTGAAAATTGCAAATATCGTCGGAAACGGTCATAGGAACAGATTTGCAGAGGAAAAAAGGCTGAGAAGAGGAAGATAATTACCTAAAATATTCCTCATTTTTTATTTTTATTTTTTTTTAACTTTTCAACCAAATTTGCACGGTGTTGCGCTTTCCAGCTGGAGACGAGCAGAACCGGACCGCGAAAGGAACGATGCCTTGAGTAAGCAGGCAGAGAAAAAAAACCAATGAATCTGCGAGTTTTACTCACTCTGGGCCAAAATGTTTTGCCTTTCTTCTTTTTTTTTAAGACGTAAAAAGTGAGTTCCAGCCTGCAAAGACTGGAAGCTAAAGAAAGAAAGGAAGAAAGACAGAGAGGAATAAATGTGGCAGATTGTTTTTGAGGGGAAGGAACGGGGAATGCCGGTGAATTGCGAGCAGGTGTGAGCTGTCATCTAAAAGTGTCTCGTTTCCATTTCACCTTTCCATCCATCTTCCGGCGCTCGGGGACACTGACTTTTAATGGCCTTTTAATGCTTTATTAGAATGCAGCAGATTTACGGGCTTGGACTGCGCTGGTGTCTGTCAGCAGCGCCGAGGAGGGCTTTGCTGTTAAATGTCGACCCAAAGCTGGTCGAGGGGTTTCAGATGACGGAAAGCAGAAACTGGGCCTTCTTAATGCATATTCTAGACAATCTTTATTAGCCTAATAAATTCCCCTACTTGTTTTTGGTTTTGTAAAAGAAGAAATTTCCTCTCCACCTTTTAACCCTAGGCATGATTATTTGCAAAATGATGATGTTTTGAATAGCCGTAAAGAACAATTGGTGTGGATTTGGTTCTATTCCCAGGGTGGCATGACCTGGCACAGAAGGGGGGCGTGGGGGGGGAGGGACCACAAAGCAGAAAATAAAACAGCATTTGTTTTTATGGCTTACTGACACCCACCCCCACCCAGTGGTGTGGTGCTCATCACAAATGGCTGATGAAGGTGGTGCTGGTGTCTGAAATTTAAAGGTCATTTCAGAAATGTCCAGTTCTTACGCCAATCAGACTTTAGTCAAATAATTCTGTACTGAACGGAAAGTCTTCGAGATTCATGACGGTTTTAAAAGCTTTCTTGGCAACATTACCACCTTAGAATGACATGAGCATAAAAAGCACATTAGACTGATTCTGTAGTGATTATTGATGTTATAGTACATCATTTATTTGGTTCTAGTCATCTGTTTTGTTGTTGTTGTTGCTGCTTTTCTTGTGTCGTCCTTTTCAGACCAGTGTTTGCAGTTCTTGAATAATTTTTGTTTGATACATGTTTTTCCCCCCACCAGTTTCTTTTCAGAATTAGTTTGGGGTAACAAAACGAGGAACCTGCCCCCGGGTGCTGTGTTGTTGCTACTTGTCACAGAAGTGAGTCTGGACTCCCAGAAGCGGCGTTCACCTGCTTCAAATCATAAAACATGCATCAAACGTCGTGGTCTTCCACCTCGACGAACCGAAATAAGCTGAAGGAAAATGAAGAGAAAGAGATGCAGCACTGAGAAAAGAAGAAGGACGGGAGTTAGTTTATGAAAATAAGGAGAGAATTGGATAGAAACTTTGAAAAAACTCCAAAGAATTTATGATTTACCTCCCGTTATTTAAAGTGTTTCTTTGTCTAAACACACACAACACACACACACACGCATGCACGCACGGACACACACAGCATGTCTTATCTTCACAAGGACTTTACTTTGTCTACCATTCATTTCCAATTCATTTTTACAGCCACTTACACTAAACCAGTAAGTGGCTAGCCATAAAACCTAGCATAAAGTCAATGAGCACCTTGGCCCTGAACCTAACTCCTAACCCCAAAACGACACGTCTTCTTACAGAGCCCAGACTTTGGGCTCCACCATAACACAGGTTTTGTTGAAAAAATGGGACTTACAATGCTAAAACACACGCACACACACACACACACACACACACACACACACACACACACACACACACATACACATATGTCTTGGTCACTGGATCCTGAAAACGATGGCTTGTGCAACAAGGTGGGATTTAGACTTAAGTGCAGGCAGATCAATTGAGCTGTAATGGTACCTTAGAGCCAAGGCCATTCTCTGAACTCTGCAGTCGATACCACAGTCAGGTAATGGTCCCGAATTCAAACATTCACTCACTACTCTCTCCTTCCAAGCTTTTTTTTTTTTTTTTTTTCCTTGCTAGGCCATTTCAGCAAACCCTTATTCACTTATTAGCTGGTGATTTTATTAGAATATACACAGCAGCAGAGAGAGACAGGCCCAGTGGCATTGTGGGATTTCACACCTTTGCCACTGTAATCAAAGGAATTGACTGATCTTTCAACTTCCTCTCTCAGAGAAAGCTGCAACTTATCTTCGCATCCGTAAAGCGGAGCGGAAGATCTGGAGGAATGGAGAGCGCGAACACCAACGAGAAGTTGAGGTGTGAGAGGCTGGGTGAACGCGAGGAGCCGTGCCTCGTGAACGCCGCGGCGTCCAAGTTTGTAAGATTGCGTCTGTGCAATTTAGCGCGTGTCTGTAATTGCACGCACCCGCTCCGCGAGCGCAGCGACCCAAAAGAAACGGCAGAGGAGCAACATGCCGTAATGGCTGCCTCGCTCGGGAGGGAGGGAGGAAGAGAGCGGGCATTACACACCCCGACTGAATGTTAATACCGCGCATATCGGTGGAAATCTGCAACGCTTCACATGAGATCCCACTGAGCTTTGTGCTTCTTGCCCGTTTCATTTTCAATATCTTTCCGCCTTAGGGAGACGCACTTTGTTTTACACTGATAGGATTTCTTTTTCCCTTTTTTTTAATCCTCTTCTTTGCCTGCTTGGTTTGTGTTTGGGCAAAGAAAAATCAGCACGGGGGAAGATACTGTTGTGAAGCGCGTGTGTGGCCTTCAGACTTATACATTTTCACTTCTGTTTGGCGCCCTAATTGAACCGGAGATTCTTTTTTTTCTATCTGTAGTTTGTCCTCCTGCTTTATTTCACCGAAACAGATTTAAATTCTGCTTTAATATGCAGAACACATTTGCTGTAAAATGGCTCTACCATAAGGAGGACTACTTATAAAAAAAAACAAGATAGTCCTGAGATAAGGGAGATTTGATGACTTGCAGCAGAGTTTATGCTGCACACTTTTTCCTCTTCTCATCATCTATTTTGTTATTTTTCTTTGGCTTTCTTCACTTTTTTCTATTTTTCTTTAACAATCAAACTCAAAAGCCATGAAACATTTTTAGGTGTTTTACTTAAAACATGTAAATACAGTAGAACTCATACTTTAGGTCAAGCTTAAAAAAATATCTTGATATTTCTCAGGACTCTTAAGTTCTTTTCTGTAATTTCACGTTTTTAGGTGAAAATGATCAGCTGAAGTTGATCCATGATTTTAAAATGTTGCGTTTTTCTGAATTTTGTGTCATTTTGAAGACTAAGAAAGAATATGAAATAAAGAAATCCAATCAGCAACATGGGACAGGATTATGAAAAACTTCATCTGACTAACGAGACCTCACACACACTTGCAGGCTGGAGTGTGTGCACCGGTGTAACCAGTGAGTTGGAAATAAGTGAAATGTTTTGTTTGTCTGGAATTAAAGATTAGAAATGAACGCTTTAAAGTGAACAATTTCAGTATTTCTTTCTCACACATAAACATTCTGCCTCTCGGTCTGTCAGGTCAGGGGGTCGACCAGCTTTACAGTGTTGTGTGGGCAAAAAAAACAAAAATAGCTTTAAACCTAAAGCTAAATGAAAACATTAGCAACAGCCATGTGCCACAAAGGTCACCCAGTAACGATATGCTTCCTGTCTCTAACAGCTCTGCTGATATGAAACTTCCTGTCCTGTCCTAACAGATGATATCATCTCTCTGACTGACAAACGGGGCAGGACACCGGCGACAGACAAAAAACTGTTTAGCAAACCTGTTTCTTGATGCGGCAGATGAGGTCAGAGTCTGCATCCGCAGGAGTAATTTAGCGAATTGTGTGCATGCGTCTGTTTTGCGGCGGCGGGGGTAGGGGGGAGGTGTGGGGCGCACGCGGATGTGTATTTGTGGTGGAGGTAAGATCTGCCTGGTTGCATGCCAATGAGCCAGCGTGTCAGTCCTGCGTGATTACTGGGAGAAATGACACGCCTCAGCCTCTCAGCCATCTGAGACGCGCAGCGGGAAGAGATGGAGAGGGTGATGCAGCAGGAGGGATAATTTTAGATGGGGTGAGACTTGATGTGCTCAGATAATCTTGAGCATGTTTGTGCTCAGTTTGCTGGAGTGTGTGAGGGTTTTTGTGTGTGTGTGTTTGTCCTACTAGAATAAGTGAGCACCTCCCCCTTTAACATAAAGACGTTCAAACTTGTGTTTCAGGTTCAAAGCTGTACAATTAATATCAGATATCACAGCTTGGCTAACCTTACATTTCCTTGTTGATTAGAGGATCTAATAAAACTCACCTTGAAGTCCTTTTAACGGTAAATTCAGATTATTTCAGAGAAAGCCAACACATTTTCGTGACGTTGACATACGGCGCTGCAGCGGCGTCTGCAAGCAAAGCTGACTGCTCATGCAGCAGCACAGCTGCACTTTTCCAATCTGAAGCGAAAGCAGCATAAACTGCTGTCTGTTCATTGATTTCTGATTACAAGCCTGGAGAAAAGTGACATGATTGCTGGTAGAGTGTTTCTATAGACAGTGATGTATGGGATGCCAGTAATGTCGAATTTTGCGGGCCTGCGTTGGTGTTGAGGTCCAATTGCAAAAATGTCCTGATATGGAGAGCAGTCCATTAGTTGGGTCAGGTGGGGTGGGGGGGGGAGGGGGGGCAGCGTTTAATAACTTTGGTTAAAGAATATGTATGTAGAATTAAGCAGCCTGGGGTTTTTGTCTGTTTTCTGTGAGTTAAGAGTTCAATTTGTGAAGGATACAAATGATACAAGCTGTGCTGGTTATGGTTCCAACAACATGGTTTTCTTTGTCACATCAAATGATATCAGTTTATTTTCAGACTACTAATAGCATACAATAAAAACAAATGATGTGAGATTTACAAATCAGCTTGACAAAAGATTAAGTAGTTAAAAAAAAAAACACAAAATAGATGAAAAAAGTGAAATATGATGTGTGTTATTTTGATGTCCGTTCTTGCTTTTCAAAAAAGCTGGGTTGAAAACTGATGGGTTTGCTTGTTGTAAAGGTTTTTAATGCTTGTAAAACGCCCAAAGTACTTTTAACAAAACATATGAATTTCCAACTGTAGGTATTTATTAGACTTTATAAGTTATCCTTTTAGAGGGATCTTATAGGCTTTAAAGCTCTAGGCAGCATTTATTTACTAGCAGTGGCAGGATAATGGCTCTTTACGTTGAGAAAAATTTCTAAGTGATAAGATTATTTTTTTTCCCTTTAAAAAACAAAAAAGTTTATGTTTGTGTTTATGTCCGACAGGTATTTGGGAAATTAATATTTTGCCTCACAAAACTACTAGCAATTTCATTGCAAGGAGTAAATTTCTCCATAATGCTGAAAATTATTTCACCGGGGAGTCTCTACTGGCTTGTGGGTAAGAGATGTGAGTTAATTATATGTTCAAATGTGTTAAATTAATACGTTAGTTACACCTTTTAGCAGCTTATTTGTCCTTCTGCATATAGAGTGACTGTCCGATGTATAATCGTTCAGCTACTTCTAAAGCGTTGCCCTCCACTAATTTACATTTTATATTTTAACTATCAAACATCGAAAGGTTTTTTTTTAATGTAATATGTCACTGTTATATTTGCACATCTGACCAGTCCCCGCAGGTTTGGAGGTCCAAACCAACAGCTTTACTCCACTTATTTCTTGGGCATGTTTTTATTTTCGTGTTTTATCTCCGTGACTACAAGCCCTGATTGTTCTCTACATTTATTTTTTTACAAAATAAATTTTCTCTTAAAACAGTCTAAAGCCATTCTCTGAGTTTTGTTGAAGACTTTACAAAGGTTACAATTTTGCTTCCGATGACGTGACATTTTCTCTCTCCTGTTCCCAACGAGCAGCGCGCACACACCCACATCCAGACACACACACGCAAACACACACACGCACACATGCACGGCTGTGCTCCTTTAATGAGTGTATCACAGAACAAAGCTGATAAAAATGCATGCCCTGACTCAGCCTTTCAAAAGGGAATAAGAAATAGGCCTCTGTGCAGCCATGCAGCATGCCTAATCACTTCTCAGAGCGCATGCACCTTGCATACTTTCACATACTGTACCGGATTCAAACTGTTACACACAAATGCACAAGTTTAAACTCTGATCGCAAACGTCACAAGCTGCGAATGTGTGGATGTTGAGTGCTCTATAAGAATGTAGAAGTCATATTTTGTAATTATACCTAAATAATGAACAGTTTTCTCCTTTTTCTTCCAACTTCACTGAAGCTCTTTCAGATAATTATTTCCTTGCTCTGTTGGTTTGCATCTTTATTTCTGGTTCCTGCTTTGCAGACTTGTGGTTCTCGCTGTTGCACTCTCCCCTCACTAGGGGGCAGTGGCACTACACCGATGTTTGAAAGCCAATCGTGGTCCTTTCGGAGAAGTTTCCCAGCATATTAGTGGACTGAGTTGCATATCAATGAAATCTGATGAATAATGAAGGTTTGAGGAGTGGAGAAGACTTTGTTATTAATGTGACTGTTGTCTTTTCTTGAAGCCTGCAGAGTCTTTCCCCTTTGCAAAGAGAGGCGTATTGACACACTACTATTGCAGGATGGCAATTTACCTTGTGCGTGCACGTGTGTGTGTGTGTGTGTGTG
>NW_006800273.1:498880-533423 GCF_000485575.1 Poecilia formosa
TGTGTGTGTGTGTGTGTGTGCGTGCGCGTGTGTGTGTGTGTGTGTGCGTGTCTGTACCAGGTTTTTATATCCTTATGGGAATCCATTTCTGTCTACAATGTGGGGTTATGGAGACCACTGCTGCTTGAGGGGACATTTTCTTGGTCCCCATGAGGGAAATTGTTGTTTTTGGGTTAGTGGTTAGGTCTGTGATGGTTAGGTTTAGGGTTAGGATTATGGTGAGGGTTAGGCTGTAGAGATTAGTGGAAGTCAATGTGAAGTCCCCACAAGTGATGAAAACACGACTGTGTGTGTGAATACATATTTGTGGGGCGCCTGTGTATGTGTGGGTAGACCTGCGTGCAAGGCCATGGACCAACCCCAGGGCAGACTGTGCTCTCTGACAGGGTGTCTTTGTGCTTTCCTTCCTCCAGAGGCATCTTGTGTTTAAGGCGAGGAAGAGGAGGAGATTCGAGGTGCGAGTGAACGCCGCCATGAGCTTCACGCCGTGAAGACCTGGCCAGTGGAAGATAGACGACAGACAGACAGGTGAGGCGACATCAGGTGAAGCTCCGATGTGTGTTCATGTTGATCGGGTTTGTCTCTGCTTAGTGACTCGTCTGCAAAAATGATATTAAAAATAAACTTGAGCTGAGTTAAAAAGAGAATAATAAGAATTCATGTTCGACAGGTTGGTTTAACCCAAACTTAATCACCTATACTTTTGGAATATCATTTGATTTGTATATGCAGTGAACTGTAATTATTTTAACACCCCTCACAATTTGTTGCATCATGTCTACAAACCTGATGCAACTTTTGTTCAAGTCAAGTCAAAGTTTATTCATGTAGCACATTTACAACAACCCCCCAGGTAGATAAATGATAAAATAGAAAATAAAATTAAGTTTAGTAAAAAAAATAAATAAAACTAATATAAAATTCACAAAGATAGCAAATGCTAATAGCATGAATGATAATAAAAAACCCACAATACTTAAATGTTCTTCTTTTACCTTTTCTCTTTAGCTGGTGTTGAAGGGGAAGAGATGTGTTTTCAGCCTGCACTTACATTGACCTACTCTTAAAACATCTGGATATGTTTCCTTCTAGTTTCACACACTACCCAACAATCTGTTGACCTGTCAGTCTATTGACAGATCAACAGAATAAAATACATTTAAGTTTGTAAGTTTAAGATGACATAATCCAAAAATGTCCAGGCAGTTTCAGGATAGTTTTTTTTTTTTTGATTGAAATATTAATTTAGGACGTGACATAACAAGCATAACTCACTGAAAACAGGATGATATTTTCATGTATTGTCTTCAAATATTGATTAATACTCATTAACATACTCATGTAAATACTCATTAACATGAGTATTAATTAGTCTGACTTGGCTGAATGGCTTTAGTGGTTTTGCCTCATAATGACTGATAATGACTTTTTTTTGTACAATATCAATGTAGATTTAACAAAAATGTTAGCAGAAACATGATTTGAAAAAAAAAAAAAACCCACAAAGAAATGCTGCCACTGTTGCTTCAGGTGTACACAGAAATACGACTGTACTTATGTGAGCTAGAAAACCAGTTTCCTCGGGTCACGTCTGTTTTTTAAGGTTGTGTTTTTCTTCCTTTGACCTTTAGCAGCTCACCTCCTCCACTGTTTGTTCAGAAAGCTGCATTTGTTGGTTGTTTTCCAGCCTCTTCCTGAACGTTGTCTCCTCTGCTTTCTCCCTCTTTGCCCCCCCTGTCCCTCCTCTCTCTCTGTCAGGATGAAGCTGAGGGGAAGGTCAGCTTGGCCTTGGCAGGTGGCCTTCCTCGTTGCCTTGGTGATGCTCTGGGTTGACCCCGTGTCCGCCGGCAGCCGTAATCATCGGGGACCAACAGGTACACGGGGTCTTGCTCTGAATCCCCCCTTGCCACCACCGTGAGAGGTTAATTACACTGTCATTTCAGAGGTGTAACACGTGTTCGCCGAGCCTGACGCGGACCAGGCCGCCTGCGTCACGGCGGAGGGCGTGTGTGTGTGTGTGTGTGTGTGTGTGTGAGATGTTTTTACTCTTTATTTCGCTCTGACAACAACAACGTAACCCATACGAGGACTTGTGCTTGGCGTGGTTGCAAAGAAAATACTTCTGTTTGAGTGATACAGCCTTCACAGATACTACATAGCACTTAAGCTGTCAGAAACTGTCAACACAAACACATCCGTTTGGGTGCGATCTCATCTATTTACAGTGCAGACGCGCAGCGTTTCAGAGGCGACGCCGTTCTCGAGGACTCTCGCTGCCTCAGCGCTGCCGTGAACTTTAATGTCTCTCACGAGTAGCTGAGGCCCTGCAGTGTTTATTATGCAATTATCGTAAGTTGTAAACATTAAAGTTTACGTTGGCCTGCTTATGTGACGCCTTTAAAAGAGTATGAATGTTGAACGTTTGTCACGTTGCGTCTCAGCGGAACGACAAACTTCAATATGTTTTATTTGTTCTGACTGAGCCACACGCAGGAGTAGAGAGAAGGGAAAGAAGGAGGATGAGTGGAGAGAAAGAAGCTTAGAGAGAACGCAAGTGAACACCAATGAACTCTGCTTCTGCACCTGCAGAAAGAGAGAAAGCAAAACTGAGAAACCACAACAACAAACATGGATATGTGACAATAACACTGGCTCACTGTTTTCCACATCTAAAGAGCATTACATACATGTGGATTCTGATAGCTTTAATGGATCAAATAATCAAATAGTCTTTCAAAGTCATTTCAAATTTAAATTCAAAAATACTTTATTGATCCCAAAGGGAAATACCTCATATTAATTTTAAATTATTCAAATAGCTATTGTAGATCCTTGGCATCTGTTGGCAGGAAATATCTCCTGTAACAGTCCATATTACAGTGAATCTGAAGAAGCCTCTGACTGAAGACGCTCTGTTTTCCCAAGACAAGTCTCTTGAAAATGTCGGTCAAGGTTATCCACTGATAATGAAGACAAAAGAAGATTTAACGTCATGATAAATACAGACAATCTGTCCGAGAATCGATACCATAAGACCAATAAATGAAGCAGACAGGTCGGAGGGAATGCTGAAGAAGTCTAAATCAGGCTTAGGTTGTAAAATAACACCCCACGTTTCCAACATTTCATTGGGGCCTGTTCAATGTGCCGTCTAGAAATCTAGAAATGAAGAGTTTGTGACACATCTGCAGACCTGCAGCGAGACGGCAGCCCAGCACATACACTGACAGCGACTCTGGAGGAGATGCAGAGATTCAGGTGGGAGAATCTGTCGGCAGAGCAACTGCTGAACTCCACATTGCTGCATAATGTGCATTGTAGTTCATAATGTGACAAATGTGAAAAAGTTACACATTTGTTTGAGACTCTTCAGTCTAAAACAATCAAAACTTGACTGAAAACCTATGTTTTCCCTCCGTTGTCTCTGCGAGGATGACTGCGGGGGCGGTTCCTTGCTGAGTCACACCAACCAAGCTTGCTGAAACCTCCCAAGTCTCGTCTTCCTGGCTCTTAATTACAACAGTTTCCTTAATTATCCCTCGATTTCCCTGCTCTCGCTGTTTGTGTTGTGCAGGGTGACCTTTATGCGCCCAAGAAATGCTACCAGCATCCAGTCTTTTTCGGCAAGTGATTGTATTAGTTTCCTTTTAAGTGAAGAGAGAAGGCAGCCTGCTTACGGCAGGGACACGACTAATTACAGGCTCTGTGGATTGTGAAGGTCAGCATCATCGCCTGGCCCCCTTCTCATTTCACACTCGCCGAGAAACAAGATATCTGGTGCCCAAACAAACTGCTGCTTTTATTATTATTATTATTATTATTATTATTATTATTATTATTATTTGACGGTTTACTCTAATTGGCGGCGGCTTGAGAATATCAATAATCCACACATAATGCAGTTTGAGGTTGAAAAATAATTGGGTGAATGTTGTTGCTGCCAGGATACATTTTCAGGGGATTTAGCCGCTTCTGTCGCTGTTTTGTCGGCTCATCTGTGGGACCTGCGTGATCAATGTGGGTGTCGTACCTCTGTCTGCCACATGGTGGCTCTGTAGGTCAAAAAATGCCCCAAACGATGCACGTATGTCACATTTCTTTAATCTTAATTTCATCTACTTATTGTAGCGCTAATCTGTTTGATAAATGAATTCAACCAATAAAACAAATCAACACTGAGAATATAATTTATTATTATTATTATTATTATTATTATTATTAATATTATTATTATTATTATTATTATTATTTACATTTTTCCATTATAAAATGTTCCTGCTCCCCATTAACATTGAAGAACCTGGCAGGTGTTCTTTTCTCTTTTGCGTCAAATTAAAGTGAAACGCTTTGCAAACACACACACAAAATAAATGGCGTTTATTAGCGCTAGCGTGGCTTTAAAGGCACCTAAAAAGAACAGAACCTTGCAGAAGATGAACTGAAGCGCTTCGTGTTGCCTTCGCTGTGTATGAAAACTCCTCCATAAACAATGATGAATGAAACATGAAGCAACAACCATCTTAGAGAAGCAATGGAGAAAAAGAGAAGTGGAGAAATTCAGAGCAAACAACAACCTTGACACTTTTTTGGCACCGCTATATTTATTAGCATAAGCTAACCCCATACAACTTCCTATACAATAAATGTCTCATGCATTTTTTTTTTACTATTTATACTTTAAATGTGAGTGATATGGAGATATTTTATTAGTAATAAATGTATTTCTGTGTCTCTGTGTAGATGGGGGATAAAACTGTTGCCCTGCAGTAAAAACATCCTGGGTTTGTTCTCTAAACTACATGTGTTGGCACTTCACTGCACAGTCCAAAAACATGACAGCTAGCTTAATCGATTTCTCTACATTGTCAGTATTCATGATTGTATGTGCGCAGGCATGGTGGTGTAAACTTTCAGATCGGCTCTACATGAGAAATGAAAGGAGAGAGAGAGAAAAAAAGCCTTCGCTGTCAACCCATCGGTGAAGTTTTCTAAACTCTACTGGAACTTTAACTGGAACTGTTTGGAAAGATTTGAGTTTTTCTTCAATAAACACTCCAGGTGGATCCGATGCGAGTCAAAGCCCGTACCGTACTGTTACGCACGGTAGGGGCTCTGTGATGCTGTGGGCGTGTTTCTCATCCAAACTCCTTGAGGACCTGTCAGAGTTCATGACTTGATGTGTTCTTCTCAATTTGATTTCAATAAAAACCTGGTTCCGTTACCGGAAAAGTGAAAGTGGGTCATCAGCAGGATATCAGCACAAAAACGACTCGCTTGACGAATTATCAACCATCTTTTATGGTCCTTAATCCAACTTGGATTCCTGGAAAAGTTGCTCCTTCAGCTTCTAGAGTTATCATTTCACGTCATATTCTAGCTTGCTTTGGAGTAACGCTTTCATCTATGTGTCGCTTTCAGAAAGACACAAGACTTTTTGTGAAGAATAACAACACAAACAGCCCGGCCAAGTGATCCCATTTCACCGACATGCGTCTGTTGTATACAGCAACCTTTGTCACTACCTGCAGCCTGTAATGATAATGAACAGGAGGCCTAATGCAGGCCTGTAAAACACCAATCATGTCAGGAGGATTGATGGGCCGTGCCGGTGTTCAGGTGAGGAGTAAATGGAGCAGGCAAGTGAAAGGTCTCAAAGACGCTGAGTGAAAACAAAAAGGATGACAGGTCGAGGAAAGCTGATTTGTAGCAACAGCGGGTTGACTTAGCAGCGAGTTTGACGTGTTTTCACGCCGCTCGGCACAAGCGATTCCTGAAATCTCGCTCCTTTGAAACCGCTCCGAGCGTTCCCGCTGAGACGTAGACCGCATCGCCTCCCAGATCCGGATTTCACGACCTCAAACGGAGTTGCTTGATACCTGCCCTTTCTCAGCCGCAGACATGCCTGTCAGGAACTGACAGAGGGAGAGACATAGCCTTTTTGATAAATTGTACAATTCTCCTGCTTGTCTGTGTCTGTCAGAATACATCAGTCGCCTGACTAACCCGTCAGTTCGAGGCAGTCTGAACGCCTGGCTATTGTTACGCCCCCACTGCCTGCCGCAGGAATAGAAGCATTTAGCCATGCTTGAGAAGACTTTTCATCTCGCCGTGTAGGGCTCTATTACACCAATACGGCCACAACAGAATGCTTTAAAGGCAACACCAAGGCATTCGACACACTGTTAGTTTGTGTATAGAGCTGGGAGCTGAATGTTTAACACATAAATCTTTTTGTAGATGAGGGGAGGGAATCAGCAGGACGTTGATACGGAAGGTAAAGCTGTGGAGGCTCATCATGGAGCCCGAGCATTTTGTTTCTTGGTTCTTCTTGGTTCCTCTCACTAACATCGGGTTTTTTCCTAGCTGGAAGACTTCTCCCGTTCCCCGAGGGATTACCTTCAACACGCACATGCCCAGACCTGAATGAATTCAAAATGTACTTTTCAAATTGTTTTTCAGAAGAAAATGTCAAGGCTTTCAAGGAAAAGTTAAATGGTACTTTGTAAAAAAAAAAAAAAAGTAATTTCCTCCTTAACATACAGTAACACCTGCTGCTTGTGCCGTCCATGGTGGCAACAACTCCCCAATGGATTATTGACGAATGAACACGAACACAAATATATACATATTATTATGCTATATTGTATATATATTGAAAAAACAGGTTGTGTGACTGCAAATATGTTCATTTTGTTTCACAGTAGAGTAGCTAACTTTAAGGTGTTCACTGTGTTTAGCCCGGGGGGGAAGACGCTGTCTCTCTCTGCCGATTGTTTTTATTACAAATTGCAGTCTGCATTGTTGACCTGGAGGTAAAAGTCTAACCAGCGTGTGTCCAGGACGTGTGGGACATGCTGAGCTGCTAGCTGCCCTCTTTTGCTGACCCTACACCTGCCTTTACAAGTCCTTGGTGGAGGGAAGGTCAGCGCTGATGACCCTCGCTCCAAACCTGATTGATTGTTGAAGTATGGACCTGTCTGGTTTTGTCGTTGCTGTTTTTTCCAGATGGACCAAACCTCACAGTGATGGATGAACTCAGGGCAGAGTCTGAGCTCTGTGTATGTGAGGATGATCTTAGGTCCTGAGATAGGATGGTTCCTAGGAACTGGAAATGATCCACAGTATTTTGAAAATGGTGAGGCGGCAGAGCGTGGAGGGAGTTGTTCGGTAGCACATCGTCACCTCCACTGTCTTGAGTGAGTTAAACTCCAGATGGTGCCGATTCACTTCCTGTCCGTATTCAGACTCCTTATCATCCTGGTTCAGACCAATGACTTCTTCAAGTTTCAGTCGTTTCACAGACGGGTCCGCCGAGGTGCAGGCATTTATTTACAGAGAGGAGAGATGTGGGGAGAGAACACAGCCCTGAGGGACGCCACTACTGATGGTTCCTGTGTGGGAGAAGATGCTGCCCGGTTTAGGCAAAGGTGGGGAAACACCACCAGGACTTTGAGCTTTTCTGGCATTCTGGTGCTGAAAGAGGGTATTCACATGTTTATCAGTGAGCTTTAGTGCATTCAGAAGGTCAAAGGGCAGAGTAGTTGGAGGAGGAAGAGATGCAGGTAATCCTTTTTATTACAAACAAGATTGTTGCTTTTGTGGTCATTCTCTTTCTCATGAGCACAGAAGTGAAAAGTTGTAGCTGTATTTGATCAGTTTACTGTAAATCACCCCAAGCAAAACATTTGCAGTGTTCTACAGGTCAGAGTGCAAGAAAACACTACGAGGAAGAAAATTATTATTATTATTATTATTATTATTATTATTATTATTATTATTATTATTATTATTATCATTTTACTGTAGGTGTTATTAATATCCTCATCAAATAGATTTTAAATGCTGATTTCTTTCTGGCCCCTGACATTTGCTTACTGATTAAACATCCTGGATGTTTACAGGTATAAATCAAGGCAACGGGCAAAAGCTACAGGCTACACATACATCTGCACATAACTGCTTGGCTATGTTGAGCAATTCGCCTGATATTATATTATTTCACATTTCCAAAACCGACTTTGTGTGTCGACCTTTTCCTGGCCTTTTTTTTTTTGTTTTTTTTTTTTTTGTTTTTGTTTTTTTGCAACGAAGCCTTTAAATTTTATTCTGACAAAACACCAGCTGCCAAATATTGTAATGAGGAATCTTCAGTAAGAATCCGACGTGCTGAAGAGAAAGCAACACGCTTTCATCTACATGAGTTTATCTCAGCTGTAGCTGTTGAGCTTCCTCACATATGTACAGATCGTTTTCTGATCATGAATGTTGGCCAGTACTTTCATATAAAGCTCAAAATAACTTGGACCATTGCTAACCTAAACACACTGTGTCTTTGCTACAGCTATGCCTTCTGCACAAGTTGCAGGTTCAATTCTTACAACAGTTTTTTTCACTATAGGGAGCAAAAAAATAAAAAATTATAAAATAAAAACAAACAACAGCATTGCTTTCTTTTATAAATACATATATTTGAAGCTTCATTTTATCACTAGTTATTTTACAAGGCAGAATATTTGCTTCAGTAAATAAATAAATAGGAAAAGCATATTTCATGTAGTGCTGCTGCTCCATGATGTGGGAAATGTTGGCAACATGTGTTCTTGTTTTTTAAAAAACTGGCCATGAAACAGCTTTGTTAAGTATTTGCTTGAAGAGCACCTTGGAGTGTTTTTTTATTGTATTTTCATTAAACTGCATCTGTACTTGTCAACACACACGCAGGGGCGCCCACGCATACACACACACACACGCACACACACACACACACACACATTTTTTCTCTTCTTTGTGGTGTCCTCTAAGTAGCGGAAATCCTTTTTTCTATAAAGAAGTATGTGGGTAGTTTTCATATCTTACACCTGTCTGCATTTACCTCATTAGCATTAATTCATACTTTGTTGTGATTTTAATTAGGGTGCCAACTGTGGGCAGACTTTATATATATAAAACAGATGCATGAATAATAAAAAAAAAAGGTCACGGTTTTATCCATCTGCTCTCAAGTTTGAAAGAAGCAGCTTGTTTCAGCAGAAAACGGGGTTCTGTTTAAAGGTTATGAGTAGTAAATGTCTTACCCAATCAACAACCTTCTTTAGTGACTTCATATAATATTAATCTTTATTAGTTTGTCCTGCAGGATGAGACTGATATTTAGTGGAGGAATGGCCAAGACCAAAGTGTCTTTGGCCATCTTTAAATTCCTCCAAAGAAAATCATTGCGTTTTGTAGAAAATTATTGACGCTACACCACTTCTCAACTTCAAGTGTAAATAATAATCAGCTTTTATCCTCTCAGAGCATTTGTTGACGCGTCCAAATGTCCCACAGCAGTCCTCGAATGAGCTGAAATGTGTTTTTCTTCATCAGTGGAGTCTTGCGCAGAAAGTGGACGTAGAGACTAGCGGTTTTTAGCGAGTTGCTGATTTCTTTTTTTGGAAGAACTGTACCTGCTGATTCTCTGTGAGTGGTCACAATTAGGTTTTAGTTTCATAAGTGACACAACCAGCAGGTCTTGCTCATATCGTCTGAGTTTGTTAAGGAGGTATGGATTTAAAAGGTCTCAAGTGTTTGCTTGACCATCCTAAGAGCGAGAACCAAGACGGCGAAGCATACTGAGCAGCCAGTACAGCTGGATGAGTGGCGATTTGATGCGAGATAAAAACTGTGAAGGTTTGGTAAGAAGTCTGGCAGCAGCGTTCCACACAACATGTAGAAAACCCAGTGATGGTTTGCTTAAGCAGGTGAATGATGAGTTACAGTAGTCAGTACATTTTGAAGAAATAAATGCATGAACAACAACTTCCTGTCCTGTTTTTGAGATAATATTACTTACTAAATGCTAACATTAGCTTACATACAGTTGCACTGATAGATGGCAGGGTTAGTTTCCAAATGCTGACCGCTTTCTACCATTTCTTTTTTTTTTAGAAACTAAGACTTTGCATGTTTATTACTTATTCCTTGTAACAAACAATTTTAATCACATACAACTTCATTTAAGGACATTTTTGTCTCAGATTCCATGTTAACAGCACCATACAGCTCTGGAAACAATTGAGAGAGCATTTAAAACGACCCATTTTTCTGATTTTACTCTCTATAGGTTTATGTTTGAGTAAAACGAACGTTGTTCTTTTATTCTGCATTTCTCTCAAATTCCAAGCAGAAATTTAGTATTTATTTGCAGAAAATGAGAAACGGTCAGAATAACGACAAAGATGCAACGCTTTCAGACCTCAACTAACGCAAAGAAAACAAGTTCATACTCATTTAGAAACAACAATACTAATGTTTTATCAGAAATCAATATTTGGTGGAGTAATCAGGAGGCTTTCAATAGGGTTCAGTGCAGTGGTCTGTTCATATTTTTCCAGAGTTGTACATTGATGTATTTAACACTTATTTATCCTGCTGCGTTAGCTCAATAAACCTTTAAACAGAGCCCAACTTTTAAGATTCATTACTATCCCCTCAAAAATACAAACAGCTCCATCCCAGGTCTGACGCAGGCAGTCATTAGAGGAGACCAGATCGCCTTCTGACCTCATTACTGCAGCCAAAGATGAGCTTCTCTTTGTTCTGTCTGCTGGCCGTGGCACCTCCTTCCTCCACCTGCTAGACTCTGTCTCTGCTCTTCTTTGTTCCTCACTAACAGCCTGTGTTTCTCTCTCAGGTGTGGGGGGCCGTCAGACTGAGCGGCTTCAGCCGGCTAAAGTTCTGCGAAAGCAGGGAAATGAAATTTTAATTCTGGGAGTAACTAAGATTAAACAAGGGGAGCTGATTGTGTGTGATTTAGGGTCGAACTTTTACATAGTTACTCTGAGCTTTTTTTTGTTTTTTAAACTGCGCCTACTAATAATACAATTACAGCTGCAGTCGTAGTTGTCTTCTGAAGTTGTGTTCTTTTTTTTCAGTTCTTGATTTTTTTATTTTTTTTTTTTATCAGTGGATGGAGGCTTTATGTTTGCACGAGTGTGTGTGTGTGTGTGTGGTAATCTGGCAGCTGCTCCAGCCTCAGGAGAGTCTGAGACAGAGAAGTGAGGGAAATGAAAGTGGAGGGATGATGGTGGAGCAGGGTGGGAGGGGGGCGCCCTCGGTGAGCCAGGGATCATTGATGGGGCTCTCTGGAGAGAAGAACAAACAAACTTTAAATCAGAAAGGATGAGAGGGGCCATGGCCTGCAGAAATAGAACCCTCAACGGTCTGTGTGCGTGTGTGTGTGTGTTCGGACGCACTTTCTGTGCATGGCGCACTCAGTCGGGCCTGAAAAGTTTCAGAGTCTGTGTAAAGTCACGTACATAAATGGAATCTGGGCTTACGGTACAGTATAAGCAAGGTTTTTCCAGCGGTGTAAAGAGGCTTATAGGTAGCTGGTAATGTCACCAGAAGGGTTTGCTGTTCTCGCCCGAAACTCTTAGGAGAGCACAACAAGCTTTGCGAGGGAAGATAAGGCGGCCGCGAACCATTCAGGAGCCTTAAGCAAAGATTAGATTCACTAAATATTTTACCCAACAGTAAACGCAAACACCAGGCATAAAAGTCTTTTCCCCCGGGGAAGTCGGCTGTTTAATTCGCTGAATAAAACATAACTTTAACACCTACGCTATCTAGTTCCAAACATTAATATTGAACAGAAGTCTATTTGCACATCATTTCTGAAGGATTTCCAGGTTCACGCTGCAGCTCCGGTTAGGCTTCTGCTCGCGTACAGACGTCTCAATAATAGATGGAAACAATATTTGTTGACTAACCATTTTCAGCGTTTTTGGCCGTTTCTCTGTTGGGATTTATGATTGAATGCTTGTGTAAACTTTCAAACAGGTTGAGTTTGGTAATATCTGTTGTCATTGTGATTTTTCTTTCTTTCTTTTTTTTTTTTTACTTTTATTTAATATCAACGTAGAAAATACATGGTCCGATACGTTGCATTAGTGAAAGGAAGATAAAATCACGATATTGTGAGTATTATTAGCCGTGTGTGTGTATGAGAGTGTGTGAGCAAAAATAGTGATATGAACGATATTATCAGTACGTAGAGCAGTTAAACAAACCACAAACAAACAAAAAGCATTAATACTGGCAATAATAATAATAATAATAATAATACATCAATAAATTATGAAAGACCGGTAGATATAGACATATGACGGATCAATTAATGAAACTGGTAAATTAATTCTACTGGGTGGGATTTGTTATATTGCTTACAGGAACTACATGAAATGAGAAGGGAGGAATGATGCCGAAAACCTTCTGTGAAGTACTTTATACTCAATGAGCAGTTTGGGGTTTTTTTTGTCATATATGAGATATTATTGCAAATGTTAATCCAGAAGTCACAATCTGTGTTTATATTCAGATCTGTTTGCCATTTTGAAGTAGGTATTGATATTGTTGAATCAATCCTGTTTAACATTCTGAATATCGACTGATGATTTTTTTCTTTCTAGACGCAATTTTAATTCTTTCATTAGGATCTATAATGAGTTGTTGTGGGTCATATTTACTTTGCATAAGAGATTTTAATTGAATATATTCTAAGAATTGAGTACCATTAAGTTTATATTGTTTAGTTGTCATTATAATTTTAAAAAAAGAGCAAATACAACTATCTGAAAGCAAATGGCCCTATATATTTTAGGTGCTTTAAATAATTGTCATGGTTTGTAAACTTAGGAGCCCAACCACAAGCAATCACAAAAACTAAGGCATTATTTACATTGCGTCTTGTGAAAAACGCAATAATCGCAGCCTAAAATATTCAGAAACCATACTCACACACTTTGGATTGGAACAAAACAAACACAAACGCTCAAAAGAAAAAAAATGTTGTGGTTTCCAGGGAGTGGTTCTTTTATCGGTTCTTTTATCATGTGTGGGCCTCTCTGTTGCAGTGCTCCCTTTGCTTCCATTAGTTGGTTCACTTTGTCTAAAAACGACTCAAAAGAAAACGAGTGTCTTTTTCTCCCCCCCCATCATCTACTGCTGTTGTGTTTTCCTTCTGCGTGCAATGACAAAACCAGAGGTGCCTTTGTGGTGAAGTTAATGAGGCCACGCTGCGGAGGATAAGAGCGTCGCTAAAGAGTGTTTATTTATGAATCAAAGACTTAGCCTGGAATAAACCAAGGCGTTTAAACATCCGTAAATACTTCAGCAGATTTATTTCATCCTCAGAAAGAATTGCTCAGCGTCTCGCGGTTTGAATTTGAACCTGGCATTTTGCTGCAGCAGTCCACCAGCGTGCCTCTGGAAAGTTGATTCATTTGTTTCTCCTCCTCGTGTCTGTCGTCCGCAGTGTCGTATCAGGTGAAGCAGGGCACCTGCGAGGTGGTGGCCATCCATCGCTGCTGCAACAAGAACAAGATTGAGGAGCGATCTCAAACTGTCAAGTGCTCCTGCTTCCCGGGGCAGGTTGCCGGGACGACCAGAGCCAGACCCTCCTGCGTGGAAGGTAAAAAGTGTGCGACAATAACTCATGAGAACGGTCCAATCACTGGTTTTATCTTCCTTAAGCCTTCAGCTCTTACACACACAACCGGTTGTTGCAATTGAAACGTTCTTGATGGCTTTTCTGTTGCTTATTTGCATGAGAAAAGGGGAATTGAGTCATGTGAGAAACATGGCTGTCATCTGTCAGCTGGAGTCGACAACAAAAGTTTGGTGTTAAACTCAAAGGCGACTTCAGTGTTTGTCAGGAAATCTGGAATATTTCTAAATGTCCTGAATTCGCCGACCACTTAATTACATACTCGATGGTATATTTTACTGTCATGATGGACTAATAAGACTAAGTAATAACTCCAGAGCTGCAAACTTTACGTGGGTTTCATTTCACATTTTCTCATGTACTGTCTAGAGACCTTAAAGGAATGGTTGCATCCAGGTGTTGTGTCACCAAGTATAACGCTAAGCTTCAGATGCAGTGGTGTAAAGCACCGTCCAACTGGACTCCACATCAATACACACTTGTTCTCCAAATTGTAAAACCATGCCTGGTAATCCGCTGGGCTTATCTGGGATTGGCAGATCCTGCCCGACTGAAATGAGTCTGGTAAAGTTTGGTGCATGGGGGGGATCATGGTGCGGAGCCGTCTCTCAGGAACCCTGTTTAGTTCCAGTTGAAGGAGTACATTTCCTTTGTTGGACCTGGTTGGGACCCTGTTCCAACATGACTCTGCACCAGAGCACAAACTTAAGGTCCATAAAGGCTGAATGAGCCTTTATGGTGTGGAGGAACTTGACTGCCCTGCACCTCGATCCAACACAACAGAGACGGTGAAACATTTCCCCTGTTTGTAAGGAGCTTTCCCCAAAGAGCTGAAGCTACTATAGATGCAAACATTAGGCTGACATAGATTAAGGCTGGGATGCCACTCAAGTTTATATGTGTTAATGGAGACGCGTGACTACAATACAGGATGGAGGGAATCATACTTGAATCTAACGTGTGTGTGCAACTTGTCCCATCATCACGTTTTATTTCCCCTTAACGTTTGCTTTATGTCACTTTGTGAACCGTAAAAACTTTGTCTGAATTCTACATTGTAGTTTGTTTGTTGAACTCTTGTTTTTGCAATAACTGAGGCACTGATTAATCTCACACAGGTCCTAAATGTGTCTAATCAACTAGCTTGACTGAAGTTGCGATCACTGTAATGATGTTTGGGTTTCACGTTCTGTTGTTTGCTTCAGTACTTTTGCCTTAGTATCTACTCAGTTTCTTCTCCAGTTTTTTTTAAACAGGTTTTGATAAAAAAAAAATTATCTTCCTGTCCACCAGGTTCCAGTTTGTAATCACCACTCAGTGGGCACACACCTGCTGTTGCTTAAGCTAAAGTTGCATCTTGTCTTTTATCCTCTGCTTCATATTTCACACTCTCTTTTCCACTTTCACTTCTTTGTTCTTTCTCATGTTTTGAGGTTGTGCTTTGGATGTGCTTACATTTCATTTTTAATTAGTTATTTTTGCTTTATTTGCACTTATGCAAGGCTGCTGTCCTACCGGACCGCTTGCCCGACATCCGAACAACAAATCTGTTGATGAAAACAATATTTATCAATTATCATGGCAATAAATAAATTCTGCTTTAAGCAAGTCTAAAATACTCAAGACTCACCTTTTAATCGTGTTTAAGGACATTAGAAGTTGACTGAAGACAACTTCTACTAACTCCAGGATTCCTTCAAAGGACGTTTAAGGTTTTGTTTATCAGTTTATGGTTAGGATTTTAAAAAATGTTGTTTTTTAACATGCGGCGCAGATTAATTGTGCCCCTGGGAGATTTCGATGGGGGACCAACATGAAATAGAAAATAATTCTAAGGAACTGCTGTCATTTAGGTTTTCTACCTTTAGATGAAACAGATGTTGGATGTTTAAGCCGCTGCTTAAAGAAGTTCAGAGTATATAACAGATATCTTTTCCCGTTATTTGTACAACTTTTTTTTTATGATATAAGAGAACAGTTTTATCTTAAAAGATGCAATATGATACAATCAAAGTCTTGTCTGACTGGATTTTGCCACTATAGTTGTTGATTTCTTGTTACAGTCTAAAAAACATAAAGGTTGAGATGCTGCGTGAATGGTTGTGTTTTTCTGTGATGGACTGGTGACCTCTCTAGGACACTTCCTGCCTTTTTCTCATTGGTCATTACATGTAGGCACCAGCAACCACCCCTAGCATTGAATGACTGTAGAAAATTAGAGAGAAATACGTTGTGAACAGCTTATAATGCTAAGAGTAGTTTAGTCTGAATACTGATCGGAACAATTAGCGAAGGCCGATGTTTGTGCAACACGCTCCGCTCAGCTGTGACTTCATTTCCAGACCAAAGCTCTGACGTCTGAGACAAACCGAGTCCAGCGTGCAGTGGCTGCAACGCTGTGGAGGACTGAAACCAAGCAGTGCACGTGTTTGTGGAGTGTGGCTTATGTTTTGCTTCTTATCTCTGCTTCTTTGTTCTATTTATGGTTTTTTGAGGGTTTTTTTTTCTTTTATTCCTGAGTATTGTGCTCTGCTGGCTGCATCCTAGCGCTAATACCCAACTGCAGTGCGGTCAGAACGACCACTAATGCATTCAGAGAACTACTGCGGACAGATGAGACCAAAGCAGCAGAAATCATCAAAGTTTAAATGTAACTAACATATTCAGTTTGCAAATAGGTAAGTCAGTGTGTTTGTATTCAGCTGGCTTTTCTATTGAACTTTGGTTGTTTTCCTGTAATTCCCATGCTTTGGGTTGCATTTAGGCTAATCTACTGACATCGTAATACACTACTAAGTTCAAGCAAACACACACATGTGTAAACCTGTTTTTGTCTCCTGGTGTGAGGTCTTGATGCTTGGCTGTGGAAATGACAGACAGGCAGATGGAGGGTCTTGGTGGCGTCCGTAGACTGCTGTTAAACCTGTTTGTCCGCTCCATGAGCTTTTTCCCGGCAGGGAACAAGCAGTGTTACTGACCTCTATCATCCGCAGGCGCTCCACAGAGATCAAGCACACACACACACACACACACACACACCCCCACACACACACACACAGACACAGACACACACCGACACACGCAGAGTCAGCCATCCTGATCGAATCACGCTGCGTTAGCCGCACTGCCAGAGGAAGATACATGGTTGCCTCGGACTGGAGTGGAGCCGGTGACCCTCCAAAGCGCAGGGGGTTATTCAAACTGTTAAGGTCAGCTGGAGAGAATTGAAACTATTCAGAGCTCCCACTAGAGTGACTCTATCAGACTGTCTGCTGCTGTGATTCCTTGTGAGAACGGAGAATCAGCACATTTGTTGACCCATGTAAACAAAACCTGGGTAAAGTGAGCCACACAGTTTTAATGGAATAAAGCAAACAAACAGACAGACAGACAGATATTTGAAAGCCTTTGTTCATTTTTATGGTAAATGACATGTTCATTATTTCATAAAGTTTTTATTTCTATTTGTTAAAATGTGCTGGCCTAATTATATCTAAGTTTGAGTAGCATGTACTCTTGTCTTTTTACATGCAAATTAACAAACAGCATTACCATTTTTTGTTAAAGGTTTTTATAAATAAAATCTATCTATCTATCTATCTATCTATCTATCTATCTATTGGTTCAGTCACCATGTTGCTGTTGCGCCATGTGGCCAGTAGGAGGAGCTTTCCCCTCTGAAATGGCTTCTCCACAGTCACACCTGCTGCATCATTCCAGCTCTGTTTTCAGGCCATAAAAAAGTAGATTTGTTTTTTAACCTCTTTGATGAGTTCCTAGATGGGAACTGTTGCTTGATAATGATAAAATCAGGCAACCATGGCAAAGATGATTGGCTGGGTAATGAAAGTCAGGAGGAATAAGGAATCGCGTGAAACTCCGCTAACCTCTCGGAATAGTCATTGCCCCGGCGCCTTGCTTTTGTTTGTTCAAACCCAGGGCTTTGCTAAAAGGAAGAAGTGTCACTGATGAAAGGCTAATAGGTTTACCATTTGACTGAGCCTCAGTCAGAGATAAATTTGTTTTGATGGTTTTAATGACTTTTTTTTCCCTCTGACTCACAAGTCTTTTGCACAGAATCGGCACACTTCCTCCCGTTCTCTCGCAGGCATCTCATCTCTGGCACTCACCGCCTCTCGCTTGCAGATCGAGGGCTCAGCGGGACTTATGCTGTGAGTCACGCTTGACCTCTGAGTCTGGGGTAACAAGATCTCGCCTCATCCTTTTATTCCAAAGCACACAAAGGCATGTTGATGCACACTCTCCACGCTTGTTAGACTCTTTTTCTTGTGTTTTATTTTAAAGGCTCAATCACTGATGGGCCAAGGCAATCCCCTCTCAGTAGGAACCCTTTGTAGAAAAAGCCACAGAGTAAATGGAGCCACGTTATTGACGATGTCTGAAAAATGGGTAAACCCTTCTAATGGCTGCTGTCTTGTACGGCGCGTCTTTCATCGTAAAACTCTTAGAACCAGTTTCCTGAATCTTTTTTTCCCAGCTCAGATCAAAGTGGTGCTGGAGTCTGAGAACAATAATATTAGCACCAAATTTACATTAAGTTACCTAAGTGTTGATGTCAAGACATTGAGAGAAGTCCTCTGTTACCACACCTCCATTCAGCTCCTTCAGACTAGCCAGCAGCAATTAGCAAACACCTGGTGAAGCTGCACATCTGCTGAGCTAATTATAGGAGCTACTGCTCAGTGGAAGTAGCTCCTATAAAAACACTGTTAAAAGGTTAATAGAGGAGCCATGTTGTGATGACTTCCTAAATGAGGGCTTTTAGAAAGAGTAGGAGTTTTTAAAAGTCAAATTTCTTTTAAGTCATATTACATTTTTTTACTGAAGCTAACAGCATGTGATTGTGCCTGGAAAATACATAATACTGCCCCTTTAAAGAAAATAGAACATCATAAAAAAAGTGGAAATATGAAATATTTCACTATATGAGTGTGTAATATTTGAGTTTCTCTTTCTGAAATGAGGGGGGGAAATACTGAGACTTTTTGAGATCACCAAAGCTCCATGGCAACCATTTGATGCCAAATTCTACATGCCAACTGGTTGTTTACCAGAAAACAAAAACTTTGTCCTGAGTGGAGTTTGCTAGAATTTACTGGGAACATAATAGTTTGGTCAGATTTTTACAGGAGGTTTTTACAACAGAATAGTACGGGAAACCTGTTTCAGTTGGTTGGGTGAAAAAAAAGTAATTCTTTCATTTGGTTTGGTTTATTTTCACTTCGCATTTGAAAGTTGACAAAGCCGTCTGTCAAACAGCCACAACAGCTACTTGTTTCTGGTGCCTTCACAAGAAACTGTCCAGTACGAAAAGCCGTCGGAGGCAGAAAACTTTCCAACATTTGTCTTTGTATACAGGAGTCGAACGGAGCGCTACATAAAAAGACAGCAGTGAGAAAGACTTTCGAAATGCTGCTGTGGCTACACAGACACCAACGAGCTTTCACACCTGCTGTCCGAATAGTAAACCTTTTAAAGTGGACCAAACGGCTCCGATGTGAAAGTGCCCAAAGGTTAAGCTTCTCTACAACAAAGAGTGAACTTGTGGAAATACATCCAAGGTGCAGTATCAGTGATTACAGTGGAGGATCTTTGGCCTGCAGTTTCCACAGAGCGGAGCAGAACGGGTCGGTGATGTTTGGTACGCTATGTTAGCGCGTCTTCACCAACAGTTGGACTCTCACTGGGCAGGCGGGGTCATGCTGCGTCCAAAGACCTTTTTTAAAGTGGGTGTAATCACAATGTATTTAAAAAGTCAGGCGATTTAAAATAGAAATTGAGGAGGCTCTACCAGTACACTGAAAACAGGTCATCGCTGGGCCTTACAGCAGCATAATTGTCCGAAACGTTTGGCCAGATAAACACAAAAAGACACGAAATCCCCAATCTCAGCCCCCAGGCCTAAATCCTGTTGAAAACCTGCGGGGTGAACTGAAGTGGAAAGAGCATAAGAGGGGCAGGTCCCCCCCCTCTCCGCCTGCACCAGCCTGGTGTAGTATGACAGGATGAGACTCCTCACTCTCCTAAAAGCTGTGGTACAACTTAGTTAGAGTGGAGATATTGGCTGGCACTGAATCAGAAGGATTTTATTTTGCAACTGAACTTTCACAACTCAATAAACAACAATCCGTCGCGTTTTCATGAGGCCAGTTGTTCAGACCATATACTCGCCGCGCTTAGATGCGCATTATTTTCCTCCGATAGCTATGAGCTGAAGTCATACAGGCGTAGCCGTATGTCAGCCTTCCTCAGACAACATCATTACGGAGGACGGCGACCTGATAAAACTGGAAACAAGTGGGCTTTGTTCCGTCCGCGACAGGCGTCGTATTTCATCGCTTGTTGCACAAAATTTCATTGAACATTTCATCAGGTATCAACCAGCTGTTGTTTATCACCTTTCCCTTATTGTGGCGCTTTTGTCATTTTTTTGTTGTTGTGGTTCTTTCTCCTGTCCGTTCCCACGAAGGTGTGCCGCTGTCCAGTCTATTTCTGACAGTTTTCACAATGCTCTCCCCACCTGGGTTTTCTCATCATGCGTACCTGGGCTGGCATGAATATGTGAGCTCGGGCTACGCTGATGCAGTGCGTTATTAAATCACCGCCGGGAAAAAGATGGATGCCGCTCTCCACCTGCTTCTGTACCACAGGATCACTGAGTGGAACAGTTACAAAGCCGTGGGGCGTTCATAGCTCTGGGTCCATCCTCAGCCCAGATTGTGTGTGTGTGTGTGTGTTTGAAAGAAACCATTTGCCTTTAAATAATAATGACCTCAGAGTGAAGGCGCGGGAGTATTTATTATGCCTTCTACTCGATGCACAGTCGTTGCGGTATTTACCTACACATAAAAACCACAAAGCAGCCACACGGAGGTGCAGAGGTGAATTGCTTGTTGTGGTTTATGGTCCATGTTGGGGCGGCGAACGACTTCAGTGCGCGACTTTGTTAAGTATTAATGGGAAAACACTCCAGAAGACTCATACCAGACTGCAGAGGTCGTACGCTGCTTCAAATCACGGCAGTTGGTCAAGCATTCATATTTCATTGGTTCATCATTTGACTTTAGATGAAAGGGTTAGAGGTTGATGACAGATTTTCTTCATAGTTTTTTTTAAGGTTGGAGAGTAACATTCTGATGGCTTCAGGGACATTAACTTTGCTACAATTTGCCACACTTGAGCTGCAAAGTTCATGTTTCAACCAGATTTCCATATTTAGAGGGTGACACGTTTGCTTGTTTTGTAAAGTACCGCAGGGTGGGAAGCATCTCTGAGAATCAGTTTTCACATCTTGCCAGACTCTCAAATGGTTGTGGGCTTTGACTAGGCACTGAATTTGCAGTGACGTAAACCAGGCCATTGACTCCATGTATTAGTGGCTGAGACGGATATTTTTGGCTGGCTAAGCATAAATTTAGTGACATTTGGAATGTATTAGCCAGAAAATATTGAATTGTAGAAAGTTTTTTGTGAAACTACCTTTGCCTTGACAAATCTATTTGTGACATAATTGTGCAGTCCCATTGCCCGATTCTTTCCATTTTCAGATAATTGACTATAGACTGATGGGTCACATGCTCAAAGCTCATAACGTTCCCTAACTCTGCTTTCATTTTGTTCACAACTTAATCCCTGACATATTTACCGCATCCCTTGATCTTCATGATGCTGTGTCTTCACTAATGATCGCTAATAAACTTCCAGGGCCTTTGCCAAATTGCTGAGATGAGATTATGTAAACATGCTCTCCATTTAGTGGTGGCAAATCATCTTTTTTAGGGGTATCAGAGTAAAAGGGGCAGGGTACAAATAGAAATGACACATTTCAGAAATGTTGGCGTAAAACATTTTGAAAGCTGTTCATCCTTTTACACTTTAAAGTTGTTAATCTCTCCTTGTTTCGTTTTCCACATAAAACCATAATAAAGTGCAGCAACATTTGTGAGGTGTTAAAATGTGAATTGGTTAAGGTGTCATACATTTCTTTGTAAGATACCTCATAACTAGCTAAAGCATTAGCTCTGATGATACATTTTCATACGTTTTCTCTCCTTGTGTGTGTGTGTGTGTGTGTGCGCGTGTGTGCGCGCGTGCGCGCGTTATATTTCTGTATAGCCAATTAACAAACACAGTCAGCACCTGCGAGGCAGACTGGTGGCACTCTCAACGTGTTGATTGGCATCGTATTCAAAGCTGTACATCTGTTGTTTCCTGAGCTGCGGCTGCAGTTTCTGCTTTGTCCACTTGATGTCACAAACATTACAACGACTGCAGAAGCCGAGGCGGCGAGGAGTGATCAGCGCCTTTCAAGGCTGAACGCTCCCTCGGAACACAAGCCGCGTTCAGACGCGGCGGCGGTGAGTGACAGCGTTCCGGCTCCTACCAGATTGACGCGCTGTCATCAGCCGGAGACGAGGCAGAGCTGCGGGCGGCCTCGTGGCGTTCCCCTTCGTTGACCTTATTTAGGGAAAACCCCAGAGACCAGGCAGGAACCCGGGGGGATAGCATAGCCCCAGTCCCTTGTCTCGCCTAATCACCTGCACCCTGAGCAAGGCGCCGTTTAGACGTTTTACTGACGATCCCGCGCTGAAAAGTTTGTGGGAGTTCTTAAAAAGAGAGAGCGGCCTCCGTTGTAATGAGCTGAAAGCAGGTGTGATGAAACGTATGCCAGAGCTGTAAATTTCTCTCATTTGCATTAGGCAACTTGGGTGAATATCAGCGCAGGCTCTTAATGAGAATGATGCAATTATTGTCAGAAGGAGTGAGCGGTGCTCCGTGCGCTGTATTCATTTTTTCTACTATTTTAGGAACGTTGCTCATTTTCACTTTGACTTGTGGTGCAAATGCACCAGGAGAAATTAATCAAGGTGTGACGTCGCATGTCAAATTTAGAACAAAGTCATCGGTAGATAAGTTAATAAGACTTTTTAAGTTAATGTTATTATTTACTTAGTTATTTTTGAAAGGTTATGTCAGCCAGTGATGAACTGCACCGCCCGCTAAAATTTTATTTAACATTTATCAAAAGTGCAGCATGCCTTCTTATTTAGTCTCCTTTTCTCCAATAGAAATAAATCAAATACAGTCAAGCCAATTGTTTATGTTTTCAGAAATCACATAATTAG
The DNA here is from genome assembly GCF_000485575.1 of Poecilia formosa. NCBI lineage: Eukaryota > Metazoa > Chordata > Actinopteri > Cyprinodontiformes > Poeciliidae > Poecilia > Poecilia formosa. The sequence continues at coordinate 521,513 of NW_006800273.1, forward strand.
TAAATGTAATCCATTTGAGAGTCATTTGAATTTGAATACAGCTGCACTTTGAAGGATCATGAAGGCCAAACAAAGCGCCAGACATGTTAGAGAGAAAATGATTTGGAGAAGTTTGCAGTTCGGTCGAAGCATGCAGCGGTATTTATTCAAAGTTTTTGAACAACTCCCGAGAGAATCTGTTGACCCGACAACGAGTCACGCACTCCACAAATCTCACCATTATGGTAGATTTGCATGAATACAGCCACCGGTGGGAGAAAACCAGTGTGGTGCCCTGGCTGGATTCTGACCAACACGGAAAACATGCAGAGGGAAAAAGGTGTCCATAAAAACACATCCCCTCTGTGCAGCATGGAGGCGGCAGCATCGAGCCGTGAGAACGCTTCCCTGGTGCAGGCGGAGAGAAGGAAGCTGGTCAGAGTTGATATGAAGATGAAAGGAGCTGAAAACAGGACAATCCTGGAGGAAAACCCGTTTGAGCCCAAATGCAGAAAGCTTTTCCTCTTTTTGTTTCGCATAACGTTATGAAAATCATCCATCCTTTTCTTTCTCCTCCACACTTATTGGTGGTGATTTAGAACATAAAATCTCAGTAAAATTACACCCCTTTTGGTTTCATTTTGACAAAATTAGGCAAAGGCTTAAGAGGTGTGAACGTGTGAATCACCCGGCACGTGACATACAGAATATGTTTGAAAACAGAAACTCCTCTCCTGCTTTTTAACTAATCAAAGTTGGAGCCAGAATACGCACTTTTTAGCTCACAGATGTGAAACAACCGCAAACAGCTTCCACTGCTCCATGTTGCAGCCATGTTGGCTTTTGCAAAAGTGCCCTGATTAAGGCTAAAACTTGATACTTGTTTCACTTGTTTTTTTAAAGGAAAAAAACAAAACAACAACTACGTTCTGGTTTTGAACGGGGCTATGTGCTGGCTCTGCTATCAAACAGCCTCAAGAGAGGATTGTGAAGCTGGCAGCCAAACAGACTCCGCTTTGCTTGGCAAAGAATAAGTCTGCTACTGTCTTTCAGAAGATCACTCTGTGTTGTTTGTGGGCATTGGCTTTCATACAGATGAAACAAAACTTTAAGTAAATACACCAAGAGTTGATTAGAGCGCTTCGGTTTGGACGGAGTCTGCTGGCGTTTTCTGCCTTTTGCGTTCGCCGAGGCTTGTTGGGGAGGATGAGCTGCATGTGAACAGTCCCAACTCAACACTTGGGGGAATATTTTAAAGACATCCAATGGTGTGTTTTTCTTTTCTGTTTTTTTTTTTTTTTTTTTAAATTAACTGATGCGTATGACTGTACAAACACAGCTGTGGAGTGAAGCAGGGATTTTGTCTGCATGGTTTTACACAATACACAGTTTTGAAAGTTCCACCGATTGAAAAAGACAAAAATTCACCTTTTTTTTTTTTTAAATATTTGGGGTGATGATATCACAAGAGGCACAAAAAAAACAAGCTGAGCCGCATTAGTAAGTATTATAGTGAACTGTCAAAATATTACATATTTCGACAGATTCTGAATGATTCATGTTGCAACTGGCGTGTATAAACCAGAATTTGACTGTTGCAGACAATGAAGCTAAAGCAAATGGTTTTGCTGACAAACATCCACATGTACAGATCTGTTTAGACTTATGCTGGAATATTTCCATCTCATCGTTTTTCTTTTGGGTAGGGGCTGCAGGGTGGTAGCATTGTTGCCTAGCAGCAGGAAGGTCCTGGGTTCAAGTCCCAGGAGGAAGGATGCTGTTCCCGTTCATGTGTGGCTCCTCTCTGGGAGCTCCAGCTAAGATGGAAGGACGTATGCCTTTTGTGATGTCATCAGAGACATTTCTGATTAAATAAGGATTTACAATAAAATAGCTAAAGATGGAAAACTTTGTAGTTAAACTATATTTAATGTGAGTTAGATTTTGCAAAAAAAAAAAAAGTCTAGCAAGTCGCTTTAAAAAAAAACAGCTAAAACCATTAGCTGCTCCTTTAATGTAGTGATGAAGAAAAAAAAACACATAAAAAGAGATTGCCTTGACAGCCAACGGCCAAATCGCCAACGGTCCAAATCGCCAACGGCCTTCTCCATCCAGAAAAAAATTAGACAAATGGGGCCAGTAGCTGATTGTACCTGTAATGTTTTTGTACGTCTGACCTGCTGCAGCGTGTCTCTGAATGGCGCGGCAGCTGCTTTATCTGTGAGACGGCGCATCAAGCAGCCATTCTCCATTCTCAGGCAATAAGTTGCAGGAAATTAACTTAACCAATCTCTTCTCCCGCTCTCATATTTGAGAGCGGGAGAAGGAGGACTATCACTGCTGCTGCTGAGCAGCTCTATCATCACCTGTGTAATTGTGTTACCATTGACCTGTTCGTACCTGCCTCCAAATGCTGTCCGACATCTGAATTATGGGTGACATCACAGGTCTGTTACCCAGCCCGGTCTTTTTTTTGTCAGCCTGCTTTGTGTGTGTGTGTGTGTGTGTGTGTGTGTGTGTGTGTGTGTGTGTGTGTGTGTGTGTGTGTCTGTCTGTCCCATTCTCCTGGTAACACAATGAGATAAGGTACAGTGAACACCAACTCTGTAATAACTCTCAAAGGCCATGCCTATTAGCGCCGCGCACCATTCTGTGCGTCTGAGGCTACTGTTTTTGATGCTGCCACATTAACAAGCATTACACAGTCATTGGGTTTTAGAAGCTCTTACCGCCCCTGAGCCCACACATCATCGCAGTGGGCTTAACATTATGCCCTAAGAAAGCTGTGGGAGTTTTCTTCTCTTTTTTTTATTTTTGTTGAAATTGACCAACTTCAGGCTAGCTTTCTTTTTCTTGTTTTTTGTTTTTTTTCAATCTGCTTACGTTTTCTTCTCTCCTCTTCTCCTTTTTTTGTTAAAGAAGAAAATTGCCTCCTTTTGTTCCTAAACTCCCTGGTAGTCGTCCTCAACTGGCCTTTTTCCCTCCTCTCTGCCTCTCGCAGCTCATTTCCACACTACAAAGATGCTTTACTGGTGCAAACCTATTATTTTGCCTTGTCTTCCTCCATCCAACTTTTTATTTTAGTCACAGTGTTTGTTTCTTTTTCTTCTTACATGGTGCTTGAGAGGATTTCAGCATGTTCCTATGCATGAAAGACATTTTTTTTTCTTCCTAACAATATCAGCTTTTCTGCCTCCTTCACCGCAAACAATAGACACAGGGGTATCAAACATTTCTTTCTAAAGGGTATCAAAGTGGCAGCCCAGTGGTATTACAGTGCAGGAACAGGTACGTCATTTTAACCGACTCTAAAGTCGCCTGTGAGACGGGAGAGCGGATGGATGACGAGCTTGGTGAGAAGCAGTGGAGTTTTTCCTCAGTTGTCAAGCTGAGGTCTGATGATCTGGAAGATTTTAATGTCGGTTTGTAAGACGGTGAAAATGTTTGGGTTTTACTTCCAGATTAAATATGGATCTGAGAAGGCTTTAATTTTCTGTGCGCTCTGGGAGCTCCACTCGACGTGTTGACTGGAGCTCAAAGGTTTCATTTAGAAAACAAAGGCATCTGGCAACACATGAGTCATTTATACAAAGACGAGACTTAAGGAATAGAGATAAGGGGTAGGATTAAATAATTGTTTACTTCTTAGTATTCATTTCCCCCCCACCCAAAACATTAAAGTGGTGCTGAAGTTATTATTTTGTTCCTGGTTATATATGCACATGTTTTTTTCTGCTCAGCTGTTTGCTTGTTTTCTTGTTTTTTTAAAAACACGTTTGAAATAAATAGAAAAAAAACTAATAAAAATCAACGTACTCAATTTAGTGGACGTACCTTCAATGCAGGCAGATCTCAATGGATGAGACGGAAACAAATTCAGGGGATGAAAGAAACTTGCAGTTCTTATCAAAGGGTTCATATGTTTGCTTATGTCGCAACCACAAACTTCATCGCATTTTATTATGATTTTTTTTTGTGGAATAACTAATTGCTAAATGAATACTTGAAATGTAATGGTTTTCTACAGTTTTTCCTTAAAAAAAAATAAAAAATCTAAAAAGTGCGGTGTGCATTTATTTTTCAGCCCTCCTGAGTTTTACAGACACACTTGTGTCACAAAAAAAAATAAAAAAATTAACAGGACACCTTTAAGATAAACATGTCCCGCCCTCATGTTTACATTTTAGAAAAAGATGGAGACAAGGAACAGCAAGGAGAGACTTTTTCCACTTTGAACCGACTGAATGACAACGAACGCTCTGCAGATTTGTCAACACTGTCTGATCAATTTGGTGTAAGATGGCTCGCCGGGTTTGGCACAAACCAGTTGAGCTCAGCGGCAATCGACCGAAAATGAAGCATTCTTTTTTCTTTCTTTTTTTTTAAATTTTCAAATAGTCAATACAAAACGCAAAAATAAAACAGATACATTTGACTCTTGTAAATTTTAATAAAGGTTTGTCCTCATTAACACCCCCCGCCCCTTTTTTAATTTAGTCCATCACTACACTGCATGTAAAAGAATCGTTCCAGAGAGTTTTTTTTTTTTTTGCCGTCAAAGACATAGATTAGATCCTAATCATCATTAGCGGCTATTATTTTCTTTTAATTTGGAGGAAGCGGCGCACTCTGATAGCGTATCTTTATGATAATCTAGTTTCTTTGCTCTCTGTTTTACACAATGGGAATAACAATCATTGCCTTCTCTTTTTGCGCCCTGCGACTTTTTTTTTCTTCTTTTTATCCCAACAGGCCGTGCAGAAAGATAGACTTTCATTACCTGAGGGCGCAGAAACATTATTCATGCAAAAAAGTCATTCGCTCTGAGGTTTAACGGTTAAATATTTTGTCAGATCTTTGCAAATCTTACATTGACGCTGTTTTTACATGCTGGACTGAGTAATTCCAGACAGGATGTGCTGCTGATCTTCTGGACAGAAAAAGAGAGAAAAGAATATGACTCTCCCCAACCTGACAGAAATAATAAGGTTTCCACATAAAAGCTGTTGACCACAGATGCTGTCTCTGTTGCAGGAGGATCTTGACAGCAAACTCTGCATTGTACATTGCTGGTATCTGTACTAAAAATACAACCATGCCATTAGTCCTGATACGACTAATTTAACCATTTTTAGTGTATTTTTCTCCCCTCCTCTATCAAATCTAAATATTCAATTTTCCCCCTCTATGTATGACCTGTTGAGTTTCTTCCTCTCTTCACTTGTCTTGAAATGTCGTCTCTGTGCTCCAGCCTCTATCGTCGCCCAGAAGTGGTGGTGTCAAATGCAGCCCTGCATGGACGGAGAGGAGTGCAAAGTCCTGCCCGACCTGACAGGCTGGTCATGCAGCACCGGCAACAAAGTCAAAACCACCAAGGTAGGAAGAAAACCTGACAATATTATCACTTTTTCAGTTTATGTGATCTTAGGTAGATATTAAATGCATGCGATTGCAAAATGATAAAATGAAACCCCATCTGGTCAAATTAGAAGATTTTTTAAAAAAGGGGATTTAAATCATTGTTCAATCGTTGGTCATTTCAAACCATCATCATCAAGCTGCAACACGGCTTCCCAGAAAAATGACCGCTGCTTGCATCACTTCACCCAAATCAGCCATTTATTAAATCATCTTTAATGAGAGAAGTTCAACTGCTGTGAGGAAATCTTCAGGGCAACGAGGAGGAGTTCAGTTCAGCAAGTTCAACTGCTGTCTATTAAAATTTAACTAAGAGAATGTACGGAAAATCAAGGCTTATTAGTACCTGGGTGTTAATATTATTGAGAACCTATCAATATTTTGAATTTACATGATTTTGAATCTAAAACAACACTGAAATGTCAACAATTGATTTTCTCACTTGTTGACTGTATGGCGCCCTTTATGACCTTGTGTTTTTATTATATAAAGTGCCTTGAACTGCCTTGTTCCTGAAATGTGCCATACAAATAAACTCGACTGATTGATTATTGAACTCCAATATGTCATAGAAACGTCTGACAAAAACATCTGGCGACACAGAAACAGTAAAAGTTCTGAAAAACTTTCAGTTTTCCAACTTTATACTGCAAAGATGCACCACATCTGGATAAGATGTCGTGCTGGGTAAGCGCGACATCTTACGCAGGGCTTCAGCCCACGCTAAAGGTAGGAAAGGTGGAATCAAAGGCCCAATCACAGCCAAGAACCAGAAAGACAGACAACAGAAAAGCTGAAGCTGGTGACTGCATCAGTAGATTTTCTCAACACATCTATAAAGAATGAATGAATAATATATAATGACTCCTTTCTGTCAGAACCAGCGTTAGCTTTGTCAGCAAGTTGACCAGCAGCAGCAGCAGCTGCTGACCCGTTGGATCAGACCAGCCTTCGCTCCCTAGGAGCCAGAATGAGATTCTCACCCTTGAGTAAACATACCACATTTGATGAAAAACAGAAAAGCAGCTGTTTATTTATTAGCTGGTTGATTAGTCATGCTATCTGCTCAAGGACCCAGTTTGTAACCAGGTACTTCACAGACAAGCAGCTCACAGTTTATTTTCTCTAACTGGGGAATAATGATTGGAGCTTTTATTTCAGCCATTTTTAAGCAGAAGAGGAAGGTGTGATGAAATATTTTAGTTGTTTGGAAATCCAAACTTTTAAAAGGGAAGCTATTGTGGACTTTCTGTCAAGCAGGATCAAGTCAAGTCAGCTATGTTGTTATAAAAATGCTGTATGTATATCAGACATGACATAAAATAATTTGACTCAGCAATTTAATGCCTGGAAATTGGGCCTCTGTCTCTTTAAGAAGCTCCTATTCTTTCCAACACTCCGCCTTCAGCACGACATCACAATTCTCCTCCATGTTGCCGTTTACAACCGTTCTTATGAGCATTGGACTGTGAAGTAATTTGTGTGACGAGCTCAGTTGTTTGCTGATTGCTGCTGCCGCTAGTCTGGAGGGGCTGTGCTTGGAAGGCGGAAGCTCGGCTGGAGGCCGCAGCTCCGAGGAGGAACGTTGGGTAGTTAGGTGTATTGTGTGAGCAAGCGTTTCGGCACCCTGAATGGTTGCCATGGGAGATTCAAGGATTTTGCAAACATGCATAAAAGAATCAAAACAACACTCCTGGTGTGTTTTTGATTAAACAATAACATTATAACATGAACAAAAAGTCACTTTTACATAATGCCCCTCCTTTATACCTCCGTGTGATTTGATTCTGCTGATGATGGAAAAATTGTCCATTTAGCATTTAGGCTAAACGTCAAAAAAAAAAAAATCCAACCAGTTTTGCTTTTCCTTCCCTTTTCTGTTTGATTGTCTTGGCAACAGCAACTATAGCAGTGCAGCGGAGTGTCTTTTCATTTGTGGCAGCAACAAAGGATGCAACTTCATCAGTGTCCACTGGGGAATGGATGGCGTGTCCGCTCCTGCCCTGACCAAGATTTAAAGCAGATCAACCCGACCTTGAGCTTTTATTTGGTGCATTTCTTTTCTTTAACTTTCCTGTTCTTATCAGCTGCAGGTGAATAAGTTTCCAGCTTCATGTCTCCTTCACTTTTCTCCCCTTAAGAAGGCTGCAGACGAAGCGGGTCTCACAGGATCGAGCGACGGCATCAGGGATAATGTAAACAAATGTCACAAGCATAACTAAATAAGCCTCGAAAAAGTTGGCAAAAATGGCAGAGAAAATACACGCCATACCTCAACAACAAGCGGGCCCCTTAGTGCGCATCATGTCTTATTGCAACTCTAAGTGTAATTCATACAACCGCTATATGATGCAGAGTAAATGAATGTCATTCAGATGGGATAAATTGATTTAAATGAGGGTCCTTCATGGCCCTTTGTAAAGTAGTTGAAGTGTGAAAGTTAATTTGAAGCTCTAGACGTGCGTGTGTACGCGTGAGCCTGCGCGCGCGCGCGCGTGTGTGTGTGTGTGTGTGTGTATCGTGGGACTGACTTAGCAGGTGCTTTTTATTTACAGGTGAAATATAAAAAGAGAAACAGTTGGAGAAGGGGGGGAGGGAAAGCGGCGCAGGCGCCGTGAGAGTAATTGCTCAAGAGATGGCACAGCAGCCCAACATGCCCAACATCTGTCGTATTCATTAGAATGCATTATGGCGGGAGCCTTCCACAGAGGCTGTACAATTAAGAGTCATAATTAAATTGGTGAGCGGGGTAGACTGAGGCACCGAGGCTCTTCTGAGCTCCATCACAGGCAGCACAATTAATGACCCCGAGTCTAACGCCAACTCTGGGAGTGATGGGTGCAATTATCCTCGTCCTGTTGCCTTTTCATTTCATCCCTCGTTTTTTGTTTGTTTTTTTTTTTTCTTTCTGATTTGTCCCACAAAGCCTGACTAGCTGGTCAGCTGACTGCTTTAATTGTGCATCTGCAAGCAGGGAAGGCATTTACTCGGAGACTTGGTGGCAGATGTCACGGCAAGCAGCCGCGACGACACACCGATCCCCCAGGCAACCGCTCACGCCGCCGCACTCTGCGGCTTTCGTCTTCATCCGGCTTCTCATTTTCCATCCGTGACCTCCTTCCATCACCTCGGCATCTTATTTGCCACGATGATCTGTATCTGTCCGTCTCCTTTTTTCTCCCTCTCCCACACAGCGTTGGCGGTGCTGCAGAAACACGCAGGGCAACACCGCAACGGTTCGACAAGAAAGAGCAGAGACGGGCTTCACATATAATGTTTCCTACGTCTAATATTACAGTCCGACTTTCACAGCGTTCTCGGGATTGGAACACGAGAACCGGAGTTTTCTAATTTATCCGCACGTCGGTTCGTTTGAAACGCACACGGGATTAGGTTTGTAGATGGAAAGGTCTTTACATCTTCGATTATATGCGTTCAGCCCAATGCCAGACTGTAAACAAGTCGCTGCAGCTGCAAACCATGCAGAATTTAGCTTTAGCCAGCGAGCCGCCACTGTTTCTCTCAAAACGAGCTGTTTTCCTACCAGAACAGAAGGACGGCGAGGCAGAAACAGAGAGGAAGGACATTGATTTAAAAATTCCTTCTGCGATCTCTGATCCCAGCTTTCAAAAGGCAACATTTACCCAGTGTTTGTGAAGTGAGTGGAGATATTCCACCACGCAGTGACTAACAAAAGCGTTCATAACTCTTGAACCTTTTTATTTTTTATTTTATTTTATTTTATTTTGGCAAATTACAACCGTAAACTCAAACACTTTCAATTCGGTTTTATGTAAGGCAGCAGAGCAAGACAAGATGGTGCATAATTTTGAAGTGGAAGAAAAAACTACATATGTTTTTCAAAGGGGTTTTTTCTATCAGGCTTTTATGTATTCAGCCTCATTTGAGTTCAATCCAGTTCAGTTGAAGAATACTTTATTTATCCCAAAGGGAAATTAAACGCCATAACTCATAACATCCAAATATCTTCAAAGAGTTGCTGTGTTGCAGGAGGAATCTTCTGTAGCAGTCGGTTTTGCAGCTAATCTAAAGAGGCCTCTGACTGCAGTTGGCCTTATGTAAGTCAGGCCAAGCTAAAACCTCAATTTCCAGACAGCGGAGGCGATATTCCAGAGTAATATGTCCTGGATGACACCAACAGTTGAATACAAACACTGCTAATCTGCTGACTAAAAGGGTAGAAATCCAGGAAGAGAAACTTTGGAGTGATAGCCCTAAGTAAACTTTAATCGATTATCTTCATAAGTTGCAGAAGTGATTAAAAACAACCTGATTTTGTGTGATTTAACATATAAGGTAACCCCAGCTGTTTTGTGAAGAAAATTAGTGAACAAACAGGATCATGAAGATCAAGGAACACAGCAGATAGGTGAGAGATGAAATGGTGGGAAAATTTCACAGGAGGCTTGGATTATTAAAACAACATCCTAGCTAGTTTGGATATTTCAGAAAACAAGTATGAAGCTTCTGAAAATGTACTCAAGAAATTTAGCCTTCATGAAAAGAGGCGGGCTTGGAGGAAGGTTAAAAGAAAACCATGAAAAGTTCAGTTTGCAAAGAGCCAGAGAGAATATTAGACACACAACTCATGTGTGATGATACTGTTGCAAGATGGAGACCAAAACTCAACCTGCAAATGCCACGAGTGGGTGAAAATAACACCTCAAACGCATCACTCACACTGCCAAGCATGGTGGAAGCAGCAACATGACATGGGAATACGTTTCTTCCGTAGGGACAGGAAGGCGGAAGGAGCTAAATACAAGGAAGACGACCGGTTTGACTCTTGAGGCCGGTGCTGGAGGTTTACCTTCCAGTAGCATGAAAGCAAAGCAGACCCGTGTGTCACAAAGTCCTGAACTAAACAAGCTATAGAGAAAACAGATTTTCATAGAAGATCTCTGTGCAGCCGAACTTCAGCAAAAAGGAATGGGGGACTCTAAAGTCTCTATGTGCAAACCTGCCACAAGACTTGCAGCTGAACTTGCAGCACCACATGACTTTACACAAAATGTTGCCTTGAAGGGGTGAACAGAAATGGATGTCCCACTTTTGAGACATCTACGGAGAAATCAGGGAGCCCTCGTCCATCCGCTTCAGAATAAAAACGCATCTCGTCAAATTCACAGACATATTTTGAACGCCCTGTGAAAAAGGGGTTCAAGGAGCGTTCGTGTTTTTGCGTCGTTTGTTCGTGACACACTAATTCTAACTCTTTCTCTCTCTCTCTCTGCTTCTCTTTGCAGGTTACACGATAGCGAGAGAGCCGCCGAGGCAAAAGGAAACCCGAAGCGCTCCATGTGGAGACGGCGGATGACTCACACGCATTCACAGCCCGACGGGGGAACATGGAGGGGAAGGGACTGCTGTCTGCCACACAAAAAAACAAAATGGATAAAATGTTCTCATCAAAACCACACGGAGACACACACACACACACACACACACATGCGGCGAAATCTACCAAACTGTTCACAGGAGCTATGAGACTGCAGTCACACACGGACAACGACTTTATTCCTACTCTCTACGGTGGACCTCAAAAACACAAAGATGCAGTATTTTTGAAACTGTGCTTGAGCCGAGCGTTTCTGGTGCGAGAGCGTAGCGTGAGCTCCAGGACGCGCTGACGGCGTCGTCAAACTCTGGAAGCCTCTGCCGGGGACGGGAGTGAAGAAGGTCTGGGAGCAATGAAAGAGATAAAAGCTCATAACTGGCGGAATAGCAAATTAGCATCAGAATGCTCTTGTGGGTCATGTCACCGACGCTCACACTGTTTTCGCAGGAGTCATTTTGCGGCTCTAATTAGGGGGGATTGCAGTAGAATCATAACAGCATTATTAAAAATTCATGTAGGATATTTGCACCCGTCGGAACCGTTTGGGTGATGTTTTATTGTTCGGCACGCGGCGCATCCTTTGTGGTGGATCTGAAATGAAACTGGAGGTGAAAGCGTTTTGTAAACTGTCTGATGTTCGAAGTACTGTAGATAAATATGCATATCGTAAACCATTAATTCTGAGTAATTTGGTAAAAAAAAAAAAAAGTATTCATGGAGCTTTACTTTCTTGCAGCTTGGAACAATATGAACTAGCAAACTACTTCTCATTTATTTCTCTTTTTATTTTCGCCCGGAGACATTTATGAGCCCATCCTTCAGAGTTATGTCTCCTTGATCTGCTGGGTTCAGTCTGTGGCTATGGGTTTTTTTTTTTTTAAGGAATCCCATAAAAACGCTGAACCAAAAAGAATCATCTGTCTTTAAGCTATTCATGCCACTCATTGAAACTGATTTTTCTAGCTACAGAGACTTGCAAAAGTATTAATACTTCTTGGCCATTTTAGCATTTTTGTTTCTTAAAGAACAGAAACTGATGTATTTCAGTTTGATTATATAAAATAGTCCAACAGGCACGTGCAGAGGAGTGGGGGGGCTTGGGGTGCTTGAGCACCGGCCCCTTTTGCTCCTTGCCCCCAAGTGCCCTTTTGGTCA